>NW_027104034.1:13212-185170 GCF_902728285.1 Clytia hemisphaerica
TGGAAGAATGTTTCAGTTAAATTACATTCATTGAAGTCACTCTGACCTGGATGACATGCCAGTGCATACCGGTTGCGCCTAACAGAATTGCATTTTTAGTTTAATTTTTCCAAATCTTTGTTTGCTTGTTTTTATTGATAAGAAATACTTCTTGGAAGAATTTTTCAGTTAAATTACATTCATTGAAGTCACTCTGACCTGCCTTTATGGAAAAGAAATACTTCTTGGAAGAATGTTTCAGTTAAATTACATTCATCGAAGGCACTCTGACCTGGATTGCATGCCAGTGTCCATATCGGTTGCGTTTAACCGATATGGCCATTTTACTTTAGTTTTTCCAAATCTTTGTTTGCTTGTTTTTATTGAAAAGAAATACTTTTTGGAAGAATGTTTCAGTTAAATTACATTCATTGAAGTCATCCTGAGTTGAATAACATTCCAGTGTCCATTTCAGTTGCGTCTAACCGATATGGCCATTTTAGTTTAATGTTTCCAAACCTTTGTTTGCTTGTTTTTATTGAAAAGAAATACTTTTTGGAAGAATGTTTCAGTTAAATTACATTCATTGAAGTCATTCTGAGTTGAATAACATGTCAGTGTCCATATCGGTTGCGTCTAACCGATATGGCCATTTTACTTTAGTTTTTCCAAATCTTTGTTTGCTTGTTTTTATTGAAAAGAAAGACTTCTAAGAAGAATGCTTCAGTTAAATGACATTCATTGAAGTCATTCTGAGTTGAATAGCATGCTAGTGTCCATATCGGTTGCGTCCAAGCAATATGGCCATTTTAGTTTAGTTTTTCCAAATCTTTGCATGCTTGTTTTTATTGAAAAGAAATACTTCTTGGAAGAATGTTTCAGTTAAATCACATTCATCGAAGGCACTCAGACCTGGATAGCATGCCAATGTCCATATCGGTTGCGTCTAACCGATATGGCCATTTTAGTTTAGTTTTTCCAAATCTTTGTTTGCTTGTTTTTATTGAAAAGAAATACTTCTTGGAAGAATGTTTCAGTTAAATTACATTCATTGAAGTCATTCTGAGTTGAATAACATGCCAGTGTCCATATCGGTTGCGTCTAACCGATATGGCCATTTTAGTTTAATGTTTCCAAATCTTTGTTTGCTTGTTTTTATTGATAAGAAATACTTCTTGGAAGAATGTTTCAGTTAAATTACATTCATTGAAGTCATTCTGAGTTGAATAACATGCCAGTGTCCATATCGGTTGCGTCTAACCGATATGGCCATTTTAGTTTAGTTTTTCCAAATCTTTGTTTGCTTGTTTTTATTGAAAAGAAATACTTCTTGGAAGAATGTTTCAGTTAAATCACATTCATCGAAGGCACTCAGACCTGGATAGCATGCCAGTGTCCATATCGGTTGCGTCCAAGCAATATGGCCATTTTAGTTTAGTTTTTCCAAATCTTTGCATGCTTGTTTTTATTGAAAAGAAATACTTCTTGGAAGAATGTTTCAGTTAAATCACATTCATTGAAGGCACTCAGCCCTGGATAGCATGCCAATGTCCATATCGGTTGCGTCTAACCGATATGGTCAATTTAGTTTAGTTTTTCCAAATCTTTGTTTGCTTGTTTTTATTGAAAAGAAATACTTCTTGGAAGAATGTTTCAGTTAAATTACATTCATTGAAGTCATTCTGAGTTGAATAACATGCCAGTGTCCATATCGGTTGCGTCTAACCGATATGGCCATTTTAGTTTAATGTTTCCAAATCTTTGTTTGCTTGTTTTTATTGATAAGAAATACTTCTTGGAAGAATGTTTCAGTTAAATTACATTCATTGAAGTCACTTTGACCTGGATGACATGCCAGTGTCCTTATCGGTTGCGCCTAACCGATATGGCCATTTTAGTTTAATGTTTCCAAATCTTTGTTTGCTTGTTTTTATAGATGAAAAATACTTCTTGGAAGAATGTTTCAGTTAAATAACATTTATTGACGTCATTCTGAGCTGAATAACATACCAGTGTCCATATCGGTTGCATCTAACCGATATTGCCATTTTACTTTAGTTTTTCCAAATCTTTGTTTGCTTGTTTTTATTGAAAATAAATACTTCTTGGAAGAATCTTTCTGTTAAATTACATTCATTGAAGTCACTCTGAACTGGATGACATGCCAGTGTCCTTACCGGTTGTGCCTAACCGATATGGCGATTTTAGTTTACTGTTTCCAAATCTTTGCATGCTTGTTTTTATAGATGAGAAATACTTCTTGGAAGAACGTTTCAGTTAAATTACATTTATTGAAGTCACTCTGACCTGGATGACATGCCAGTGTCCTTACCGGTTGCGCCTAACAGATATTGCCATTTTAGTTTAATTTTTCCAAATCTTTGTTTGCTTGTTTTTATTGATAAGAAATACTTCTTGGAAGAATGTTTCAGTTAAATAACATTCATTGAAGTCACTCTGACCTGCCTTTATGGAAAAGAAATACTTCTTGGAAGAATGTTTCAGTTAAATTACTTTCATCGAAGGCACTCTGACCTGGATAGCATGCCCGTGTCCATATCGGTTGCGTCTAACCGATATGGCCATTTTAGTTTAGTTTTTCCAAATCTTTGTTTGCTTGTTTTTATTGAAAAGAAATACTTCTTGGAAGAATGTTTCAGTTAAATTACATTCATTGAAGTCACTCTGACCTGGATGACATGCCAGTGTCCATATCGGTTGCGCCTAACAGATATTGCCATTTTAGTTTAATTTTTCCAAATCTTTGTTTGCTTGTTTTTATTGATAAGAAATACTTCTTGGAAGAATTTTTCAGTTAAATTACATTCATTGAAGTCACTCTGACCTGCCTTTATGGAAAAGAAATACTTCTTGGAAGAATGTTTCAGTTAAATTACATTCATCGAAGGCACTCTGACCTGGATTGCATGCCAGTGTCCATATCGGTTGCGTTTAACCGACATGGCCATTTTACTTTAGTTTTTCCAAATCTTTGTTTGCTTGTTTTTATTGAAAAGAAATACTTCTTGGAAGAATGTTTCAGTTAAATTACATTCATTGAAGTCATTCTGAGTTGAATAACATTCCAGTGTCCATTTCAGTTGCGTCTAACCGATATGGCCATTTTAGTTTAATGTTTCCAAACCTTTGTTTGCTTGTTTTTATTGAAAAGAAATACTTTTTGGAAGAATGTTTCAGTTAAATTACATTCATTGAAGTCATTCTGAGTTGAATAACATGTCAGTGTCCACATCGGTTGCGTCTAACCGATATGGCCATTTTACTTTAGTTTTTCCAAATCTTTGTTTGCTTGTTTTTATTGAAAAGAAAGACTTCTAAGAAGAATGCTTCAGTTAAATGACATTCATTGAAGTCATTCTGAGTTGAATAGCATGCTAGTGTCCATATCGGTTGCGTCCAAGCAATATGGCCATTTTAGTTTAGTTTTTCCAAATCTTTGCATGCTTGTTTTTATTGAAAAGAAATACTTCTTGGAAGAATGTTTCAGTTAAATCACATTCATTGAAGGCACTCAGCCCTGGATAGCATGCCAATGTCCATATCGGTTGCGTCTAACCGATATGGCCATTTTAGTTTAGTTTTTCCAAATCTTTGTTTGCTTGTTTTTATTGAAAAGAAATACTTCTTGGAAGAATGTTTCAGTTAAATTACATTCATTGAAGTCATTCTGAGTTGAATAACATGCCAGTGTCCATATCGGTTGCGTCTAACCGATATGGCAATTTTAGTTTAATGTTTCGAAATCTTTGTTTGCTTGTTTTTATTGATAAGAAATACTTCCTGGAAGAATGTTTCAGTTAAATTACATTCATTGAAGTCACTTTGACCTGGATGACATGCCAGTGTCCTTACCGGTTGCGCCTAACCGATATGGCCATTTTAGTTTAATGTTTCCAAATCTTTGTTTGCTTGTTTTTATAGATGAAAAATACTTCTTGGAAGAATGTTTCAGTTAAATAACATTTATTGACGTCATTCTGAGCTGAATAACATACCAGTGTCCATATCGGTTGCATCTAACCGATATTGCCATTTTACTTTAGTTTTTCCAAATCTTTGTTTGCTTGTTTTTATTGAAAAGAAATACTTCTTGGAAGAATGTTTCAGTTAAATTACATTCATTGAAGTCACTCTGAACTGGATGACATGCCAGTGTCCTTACCGGTTGTGCCTAACCGATATGGCGATTTTAGTTTACTGTTTCCAAATCTTTGTTTGCTTGTTTTTATTGAAAAGAAATACTTCTTGGAAGAATGTTTCAGTTAAATTACATTTATTGAAGTCATTCTGAGTTGAATAACATGCCAGTGTCCATATCGGTTGCGTCTAACCGATATGGCCATTTTAGTTTAGTTTTTCCAAATCTTTGTTTGCTTGTTTTTATTGAAAAGAAATACTTCTTGGAAGAATGTTTCAGTTAAATCACATTCATCGAAGGCACTCAGACCTGGATAGCATGCCAGTGTCCTTACCGGTTGCGCCTAACCGATATGGCCATTTTAGTTTAATGTTTCCAAATCTTTGTTTGCTTGTTTTTATTGAAAAGAAATACTTCTTGGAAGAATGTTTCAGTTAAATTACATTCATTGAAGTCATTCTGAGTTGAATAACATGTCAGTGTCCATATCGGTTGCGTCTAACCGATATGGTCATTTTACTTTAGTTTTTCCAAATCTTTGTTTGCTTGTTTTTATTGAAAAGAAATACTTCTTGGAAGAATGTTTCAGTTAAATTACATTCATTGAAGTCATTCTGAGTTGAATAGCATGCTAGTGTCCATATCGGTTGCGTCCAAGCAATATGGCCATTTTAGTTTAGTTTTTCCAAATCTTTGCTTGCTTGTTTTTATTGAAAAGAAATACTTCTTGGAAGAATGTTTCAGTTAAATTACATTCATTGAAGTCACTCTGACCTGGATGACATGCCAGTGTCCATATCGGTTGCGCCTAACCGATATGGCCATTTTAGTTTAATGTTTCCAAATCTTTGTTTGCTTGTTTTTATTGATAAGAAATACTTCTTGGAAGAATGTTTCAGTTAAATTACATTCATTGAAGTCACTCTGACCTGGATAGCATGCCAGTGTCCATATCGGTTGCGTCTAACCGATATGGCCATTTTACTTTAGTTTTTCAAAATCTTTGTTTGCTTGTTTTTGTCATTTTGTTTTCATAATTTTGTCATTTTGCTTGGTTAGGCATTTAAACCCACCCCACAGCCTTTAGAACAAGTATCAACCCCTAATTTTGGCTTTCAATTTCCGCGTTTACCCTGCCAAGCCAAACGCGGTGAGTCATTTTGCTTGGTTAGGCCTTTAAACCCACCCCACAGCCTTTAGAACAAGTATCAACCCCTAATTTTGGCTTTCAATTTCCGCGTTTACCCTGCCAAGCCAAATGCGGTGAGTCATTTTGCTTGGTTAGGCCTTTAAACCCACCCCACAGCCTTTAGAACAAGTATCAACCCCTAATTTTGGCTTTCAATTTCCGCGTTTACCCTGCCAAGCCAAACGCAGTGAGTCATTTTGCTTGGTTAGGCCTTTAAACCCACCCCACAGCCTTTAGAACAAGTATCAACCCCTAATTTTGGCTTTCAATTTCCGCGTTTACCCTGCCAAGCCAAACGCGGTGAGTCATTTTGCTTGGTTAGGCCTTTAAACCCACCCCACAGCCTTTAGAACAAGTATCAACCCCAACATAAATATCATAGGGTGAAGATGATTAAACACTGATGCTAGACATATTTTCCCCTTGGATAAAGATCCAATTATACTAGTGCCCAAATTTACCATTGAATACTAAATCTAGCAATGAAAAAATAAAGGTATTATATACACCGTTGCTATTTGTTCCGTTTGTAATGTTTTTAGAGTACTAAGGCAACAGTTATAGAAGCAATGATGCTATTGATTTTGATGAAGGAACCATCATCTTCTGCTGTATGTATGAACAAGTTAAGCTACATATTGAACAGAACTGATGTAACTGTATATTTTCCCGCGTAATTACATTCGAATATTTACTTCTTTTAAGGGCTCTGACCATAGTGAATTTTTCATATTTACCGTGTTTAAAATGTGTTTTCTGAATGATGAAACCAACAAAACTATGGCATGTTATACATTTTCTGTTACAAACTATTTCTGAATCTGAAAATTCAAAAGTTGCATTGAAAAAATTTGACGTAGAAGAAAATGAAGACTTTTGCGAGGAAGAGTATTTCAGCTTTGAAGAGCTTAGTTTCGGCGAAGAAAAAACATTTTGAAAAATTTTTCGCAGTAGATGGTGTATCTTTTACCGACAATAAAAATTTTTGCGGAAGATTTTTGTAAATGCTTCTTGTCTCAAAATCTTCAAAATAGTGCTTTTTCATCAATTTTTCATCTGGATTTTGCTTAAAAAAACAGTCATAACTTTTGACACATCGTTTTAGAAAAATTTTCCGCAAAATTTAAAATAGTTCAATTCTTTGCAGACAGTGTAAAGAAATTTTGAAACAAAAAAGTTAATTACCCATTAAAACTAAGCACTTTTTGTAAAAGAGGGTGATGCAACATATTATTAACATCTTTTTAAAGTTCATAACGTCATTTTTACAATTAAATTCTTAATTACTCTTAAGGGATTCGATTAAAAATCAATTTATAAAGGCAATTCTTTGTTGAAAGTGTTAAGTGTTCAAATACCAAAATCAATTTTTGGACTATGGTCAGAGCCCTTAATTATCATCATCATTTGATACCATGCTACTTAATAGGCTTCGACCACACATTGATCCATTATTGCGAAAAAACTAAAATGGCTTCCGACAAAACAGATCAACTAACGGCCAGATCCTGACCATTCGTAGATTAATCGAAGGAGCAAAAGAAAAGAATCTCCCACTTGTCCTTCTATTTATCGATTTTTCTAAAGCATTCGATTCCATAAATAGAACCAAAAACAGATCTTACTCTCGTATGGCACACTTGAAGAAACAGTTTCAGCAATAATGATGCTCTATGAGAATACAAAATCCATGGTCAGATCTCCAGACGGTGACACTGATTTGTTTAATATAACCAAAGGAGTATTGCAAGGTGACACGCTCGCACCATACCTCTTTGTAATTTGCCTTGATTATATAATGAGGAAAGCAACCGAAGATAATACGAATCTTGGCTTTACTTTAAAACAACAGACAAGCCGTAGACATCCCCCCGATATGATTACTGAATTACTGATGCTGATTATGCCGATGATCTTTGCATCACCTATGACCTTCTCAATGATGCAACTGTCCTCCTACATCGTATTGAAGAAGCGTCCATCAAAATAGGTCTCTGTGTCAATGCAAATAAGACAGAGTTCATGGTTTTTCAACCAAGCGCATTCAGGTTCAATTAAATCTCGAACAAACCAAAACATCCAAGCTGTTCAAAAATTTACCTACCTTGGCAGTAACATTTCCTCTACAAAACGAGATATGGAAATCAGACTAGCAAAAGCCTGGTCAGCCCTCAACAAACTGGACAAAATATTGAAATCTAACCTATCAGAAAAATTAAAAAGGAATTTCTTCAGAGCTACAGTCGAGTCAGTTCTTCTATATGGAGCTACCTCGTGGAGCCTAACTAAAACCCTCGAGAAAATGCTGGATGGCGCGTACACAAGAATGCTTCGGGCAGTTTTGAGTATTCCGTGGAGAGAACATCCAACAAAGAGATCACTCTACGGAGATCGTCCACCAATAAGCCAAACATTGAAGGACAGACGTCTCAGGTTTGCTGGACATTGTTTAAGGAGCAAAGATGAGCTGACTAGCGATCTTGTCATTTGGCAACCAAATCACGGTGTCAAAACACGCGGTAGACCAGCAAAGACGTATCTTGACCAACTCTGTGACTAGGCTGACTAGGCTGCTTGAAAGAAGACCTCCCGGTGCTCATGAGAGATCGAACACGGTGGAAAGATCAAGTCATCAGATGCCAAGCTCGCTCGACCCGGTAAGGTAAGGTATTTACTTCTTTTGGTACTGTGAAACGTTTTATTTTGATTCAAAGATGGTAGACCAAGCTGCGTGATTTCATTCTTAGAAACTGAAAGAAAGCTGAACAAATGTTTTGAAACTTACTGTTTCATTTTTTCTTGTTTCTCTTCCCTGGATACCGCCAAGTTGTATTGTAGTTTCATTCCGGCTATCAAAATTAACCAGCACCATTGATTCCACTATCAGAATCACTAACACTTGACATTGTATTCTACTAAATAGGGATAAGTTGAATTAGTACTCTTAAAATTTGATTATTTTGTATTATGTTAAGTTGATTCACGACTTAGCTGTAGTTGACTCTCTGTTTGTAATTTATATCCCTGTTTCATAGCCTCGGCGGAGCTTTTCCCAAGCATGGTTGCAAAGAAAATTTCTATTGAAATCACAATGAGGATATAGAAATTTCATTGTTCCCAGCTCAAAAATTCAGTGGGGATGGTTTTGGAGTGCAATTTTTTCCATTAAATTTTTCCATGATGAAATCAAAAGTCAATCTCCCAGGAGCTGAAATTGTAGGGTTTTTTTCCTCTTGTTTTTTTTTCAACGGTGACAAACTTTTTGCACGATTTTACAGTGGGCTGGGGTCTAACCATGACACGGGTTCTAAGCTGACCTAAAAACAAAGTATTTCAAATGGCACTAACAAGCCACGGCTCGAGTACATGTTTATCAAATGAATTAATATTACTTCGAAACAGCCTTATTACAAATAGTGAAACGACGAACCCTTGCTCAGGGAGATTCTACATGAGTTTGATTTGTTTCGCATCAATATCACTCATTCCATAATAAGCAGATATTCAATGGGTAAAAGTTGGTTATTGAGATTTATTAACCCGAGGTGATGTAATATTCAACGAGGCGAAGCCGAGTTGAATATACATCACCGAGGGTTAATAAATCCAATAACCAACGAAAACCTATTGAATATATGTTTTATTATATACCCAGAGGCAAAAATAAAACATTAATTATGTCAATAGCTAAACGTTTCACTTTTAAAACACTCTCATAATCGAACGTTCGAATGTTTTTCTTTCTTAATGATTTTCTTAATTACTTTAAGTCATAAAATTTGTTTATGAAATTGACAATAGATTTATTTTAATGAATCTTTGACAACAACAAGAGCAACAAAAAAACTCAAACTTTGAAAGCAAAATTTGAAGAAAAAAAATTCTACCGTGGTATAATAGCCATGGTATATCAGGAATTATTCAATGGCTGTTTTTGCCTACAGGTATATAATAATGTTAGTTATTGTCAATAATTCTTTGTTTGGATTTATCTAAAGTTGTGATGGTTTTGGTAGGTTGGCTTTGCAGACTGCTCTGAAACATCCGATTTCTTTGAAAATAGTCAAAAATACTCACAAAATGGTGAAAATAAAAATATTGTAACAACATTTTTAAGCTTTAACTAAAAAAGTTAAAAACTTCCGAAGGCTTAAAAGATTTTAGGTGTTCAAGGAAAAAAATGTTAAAATAGAATTTCGCAATGTGGATCCAAAGAAAAACCAACCAAAAACGGCACTATCTTTTCTTTTTTAGGGATAGTAAATGAGGTAATAAATAGAAAGTTAATAACTGAAAATTGTATTCATATGATTATATTATTCCCATAAACTTAAACCAATTCACGATATGCATCATTGCTATGTTTTCACACCACAAATTAGACCGAACAGCTGATTGGTTGTAAATGACGTAAAATCAGTCAATACGTCACTTGCAAACAATCAGCCACCGCAATGGTGCATATCATGAATAAATATTTATTTTATAATTAATATTTACAAGACTCGAATCTTTAAGCAGTACAGCAATGATATCCACATGCAGCCTTTGCTTTTTCACAGCCTCTATCATTCCACCCTCTCCTGCAGCAAAGACCATCTTTTCCACAATATCCTGACGAGCATTTTCCTCCTTTGTTTGAACAATGGTGCCAACAATCCTTGCCTATGGTAAACATATGATTGTAAAGAATTGCTGAGTTTTGTGGCTAAAGTTTCTTTCTATCAAGTTCCTTGACTCAACCGACATTGCTTCCAAATGACACCTCTGTCTGACAGCCCGAATGGAACTTTTTTCATCAGCAGAAATAAAGATTTCTATTGAAATCCCAATTGGCATAAAAATTCTATTGTTTAAAGGTTACAAAATTCAATGGGGATAGTATTCGGAGTACAATTTTTAAACATTTAATTTCGAATGGGAATGAAATCAAAGCCTTTTTTCCAGTGGGGCTGAAATTTTGGGGTATCTTCCCACCGGGGACAAAATTTTTGCCAAATTTTCTAGTGGGGCTGAGGTCGCAGTTAGTCTGTGACACAGAGGTGTCATTTACGAATCGGCTTTAGTAACTTCGGTAAAGATTTAAATTATAGTCTGTGTCAATTAGGTTATAGCATAGTATAAGAAAGCCGCGGCTGGAATGATAACATCTGAATTTCTGTTATTCTATCTCTGTCGTATTTGATGACTATTTGTTGATCAAGCAATCAGTAATGTAGTATCTTCAATGGTAAATTTTGTTAGTTTGTCGTTAATACTTACTTCTCAGTGCGTTTTAGACATTAATGATATGCTCTTGATAATACACTTGCATTATAAAGTCATCTTGAATATAGTTCTTATAATTTCAATTTTAGCGAAAAACGATTGTTTCCACAAAATACCCCTAAAATATGTCGAAAATTAGTTCAAGTGTTCTATTGCATTGGGTACAGATTCAAAAATATCTAGCAATAAAAAACCTTTTTGTGAAGGAAAATAAGAGAGTTATCTACCAATAACAAACTGATCATCTTGATGTTCTTATAAAGCTCGGAGACAGAGATGGAACAGCAATTAACTGAAAAGACAATGCGGTACATATTCCAGCCGGGGCTTTCTTATACTATGGTTATAGGTTTTATAATGTGGGATAAAAGTTTTTGTGCTTGTTGAAACGATAATGAGTGGAATAATATTAAAAAATCTAAATTAATTAAGGTTTGGATAATGATAAAAACTGAATCAGTATGGAACTATTTAACAATATTTATATTCAATCGAAAGATATTACCCAAATTTAATCAAAACCGAGTTCCGAATATTCATTGCGAATGGCTTAAAATATTGCTGATCTTAAAATGCATCGCAAAAACAAAACAAAACAAAATTCCCAAATTTAGCCCTTTTTCCGATTGGCCAAAATATCGCACCCAAACCGTTATTTGTACCCCCACTGGCTGAAAAAATCCTAACGGCTCTGTGAGAAGGGGGAGTATAGTCTGTTAAATACTTAAAATATACTTACCAACATTTTTTACTTCTTTCTTAGGCGCTGTACAACAATGATAGTTGCAAGGTTTTGATGCTCTTTCGCAACCGGGATCATTCCATCCAGTACGACAACACAATCCAGTTCGACCACAGAATTGTGGACATGCTCCTCCTTTGCCATAACAACGACCCCAGCAATCCTCACCTGATCAGGATAGAAGGATATTTAAAGAAACATAAAACTAGTAAAATGTAAACATTGCATGAACCACGTGTCATTAAAGTCTAAAACTTTAAAATCTAAACCTTTCAGTACTAGCGAATATTCGCGAAAAAGTGAAGGTAACTCTCACAAAGTCTGTCCTCTTTCAACAAAATTAAGATTTCTATTTTTCTAATAATCTTGATCCCGGGGGCACTGACCGACGGGGACGTGACACTGGAGATTGAAAAGTGGACCCTGTCAGTTTCAGAGAATGATTTTTGACAAAAAATGAGCCCTGTCAGTGTCAAAAAGTTAGGAATTTCCAAATGTTTTGCAAAAAGTGCTAAAATGACATAAAATTCACCCTGTCAGAGTAAAAAATTACAAAATTCCAGCCCTGCCAGAGCCATTTCTTAAAATTTCGTGATTTTGTCACATATTTCCAGGGGTGAAAAAAGGAACCCTGCCAAGCGGTACGTCCGCATACCCATTCTTGCCTAAGTGCCTCCACCGAGATTTCAAGCAAATGTAACATTTTCTTTTCGAAAAAAACCGGTACAAGATGTTCTGTAAATCATTGTAAGATTTTGGTAAATTTAATTCAAAGATCCTGGATGGTTACTAGCCTATTTTATAGGATTTGTGCATCCATGCTATTTTCTATTCAATTCAAAGGAGCAAAATGCTCAAATCTGTGCAGACCTTTGAGAAATATGTTGAATAAATAGATTTTCTGTCACCATTCAACTGACTTTGGAATTATTTTCCATTTCTTTTGTTAAATTTATATAATCTAAATTCGCGAAAGAAAAGTTTATCACTGTAATGGCGTAGAAAAATATTATGTACTAAAAACACGAATCCTATGAAATAGGCTAATATAAAGGTCGTGAGAATATTTACCGTCATTTTTGAGATCACCATTGTTGCTACCACTACCACCACCTCCTTAAAAGAAAAGTTCGTGTGATTTATGATTATTTCAAATTTCTAAATGAGAATACCTGGATTCCAATGGCTCAGTCTAAATAAACCCCGCCGTCTTCAAAACCTCCTTTTTTTAATGTTCCTTTTTTTTCAACTGGATTCACCACCTTTGTTATGAAGAATAAAACAAAAAAGAAAATGGAAAACTCGAAATACAAAGTTTTTTAATGCTTCGGATGTTCTTAACATTTAAGCCTAAAGATGTTCTTAGCATGTTCTTATTTTCGCCATTTTATGAGTATTTTTATCCATACTCCTATAGAAGCTGGGTGTTTTAGAGTTCACAAAACAATAAAATATTCTTAAACTTGTTCTTAATCTATAGACAAACTGTCTTATATAGTTTGTTCTTATAAAAAAGTGTTTTCAGTAACAAACAAACCAACCTGCACACTTGTACATGAGATTAATTTGTTTTGCATCGATATCACTCATTCCATAATGGTAGTTATTGTCAATGATTCGTTGCTTAGATCTGTCCAAAGTTGTGATGGTTTTGGTACCACTCTTCGCAAAGGCTGTTGACCTAAGTTTGGATGATTATGCAATTAGATGTCTTTTTAAAGAAAATACAATTTGAGCCTATTTCTCCAAGGGGTAGACTACATAGGCTAGACTCCAATCGTGTTTAGAGTCAAAAATTGATGAAACTCGTTAAACAAATTTAAGTTAAGTGGTGATTTATGTTTTTGATTTCTGATGCTTCTTTTATTACACAACACGATTAGAATACCTGCTCTACAAACTACTCAACAAAAAGCGGGTACATGGTTTGGGCCGAAAATTTGACGACAATTAGGGGAAAATATATATGATCTACAATTAATTACGAATGGACCTCTCTCCCGATCAAGTAAACCACCACTCACCCATAATGCATCATTGAATAGAAGTCATAAGGAGTACCCAAAGAGTCGACACCACTATTGATATGAAAATTGCCAGCATATTCTAAGTAAAAAAAAAAGTAAAAAGTGTATATCAGATTACACTTTTTCGACCGTAACGGCCAGTTGCCGAACGGGCATTTGTTGTCCGTTTTGCCACCCTAAAACCGTCCCAGTCTTTTTCCGAACCTAAAGACGATAGAAAAAGTGTAAAATAAGAATTTGCTCGAGTTTAGGGTGGTAAATTAACTTAGATAATAAAGTGGTATGCGCCTGACCGCGCAACTACGGTCGGAAAGATGTATATTTGATAAGGAATAATGCTCGTGCAGCTGTTTAGTCAAATTCTGAAAACTTACTTTGATTGTTGAGGTTGTTGAGATGGATTTTGACGTATTGATTTCTGTCTGGTCTGGTTTGTTCATGTTGAAGACCTGATAAGAAAAAACGTTTGTGGAGCTTTTACTTTTTAGATTATTAAAGCTTGAAGATTAAAATAGTATTCTCTCCCTTAGGCCCTTGGTAAAACTTTTTATGTGTAAACCACTCTGATGAGAATTAGTCTTATTCCCTTGGACCCTACTGGGACTAAAAAGAAGAAAAAAAAATGGAAAATTTTTCGAATTTTACGACCCTTATTGGGACAAATTTGACCAATTTTGACCAAATTTCGATCATTCCCGGGGTAAAAAAGTTGAAATTTTCCTATTTCTCCGCCTTTTTCGACCTTTAGCGGGACTTTGGAAAACCGAAAAAGACACATACCGTGCCCTCCATTTGCCTAAGAACCCCCCCCGGGGTCTTATTGCTGTTGCAAGGTCTTTTATAGTGAATTTATCGCTTTACCAATAGCGTGTCCGATTTCGTGTTGAGTTGTAGCTGTCCAGTGGCATCCAGTACCAAGACTGAGTTGTTGTTTTCCTCCACTCATACCGACGTAAGACCAACACCTGTGCAAAACATTCAAATTTATAAATATTTATTTTATATAAGAAATCTTTGAAGCCCTCAAATCTCCTTTAGCTTTTAGTTTTTAGCCTAGAAAAAAGTTCTTAAAAAATGTTCTTATTTTCGCCATTTTGTGAGTACTTTTGCTGGTTCAATTTTGCAAGTCAAGGGACTTGTTGTCTAAATATTTTTGCCATTGAAGGTTCATTTTTTATATAGTTTATTCTTAAAAAAAACGCGTAGCCTTTTTTGTTTAATCACTACAATCCCTTACCCAGTTTCTTTGAAGAATTCAATATAATTTCGTTGATTGGTGCGTTTGACGAATTTCAAACAAGTCTTTTTGTGGTAAACACCAATGGCATCATTGATCACATTCTCAACGCCGGCTACAAGCAAAAGTATTTCACATTAGATATGATAAGTGAGTTTTTTAATCAATGATTTTTCTTAACCGCAATATAAACCCTCGTGTAACTTATTTCTGTCAGCTATTTATTACACTTACCAAGACTTGAGTGCACAACATATGGGACAATGCCATTAGTCCAACGTTTTCCTCTGATGGAACCAAACAAAAGTTGCTTGTAAGATAATTTAATATCACCTTCATAATAGTTTCCATCTAGAAAACAAAAGAATCAAGGTTTAAAGTCCTTCACTTCTGATCTTTTGAATTTGTATCTCAACCAATTTTCTAGAATCTATTAAATAGAGTGTAGAACACAACGCCCTGTAGATGTCGTGGAGACATCAGTTTTGGCTCGCCCTGTCTAAGTTTGGTCATCGTCTTCCGAAGACGTCTGGCCAATAGGCCTTATCGGAGTTTTTGATTTTTCTAAAACAGTGATGTATTATGGGATTGTTTCGAGGGTATTACGATAGAATTCCTTCGAGAAATTCCTAAGTGATTTCTATTGTAATACCCCCGAAACAGTCCCACAATGCTTTGCTTTTTTAGGAAAATCTAAGACTCCTATTCACCCGTTATTTATAGACGTTGTCGAGACATCTAAATTATGTCACCATAGAGAAGTGAAAAATTCTCAATTGAAAATTGTTCAGAAGAATGGGGCGAGCCTTGAGATGTATTTGCAGGCTCTAAAAGTGTTGCTTATGGTGCTTGTTAGTTAATCATTTAAAGAAGACTAATTTTCGACGTCGACTCGACGTCCTGTGACCACTGGGAAACGGGGACTTTGACGGTTGGTTAATATTTGTTATTTATTCCCAAAGGATTAAACTGATACCTTCCATGTGCTCGTTCCATGCCCATGTCACCCCAATCGTCAAAAAAACGCAAATCAGAATTTTCATCTTTACACTTCTTCTTCTTCCGAGTTCAATCAGTAATATAGAATAGAATGAGTTTGTCTTAATTTTCACCCACTTATTTATGGGATTTGAAGAAGCGAAAAATAAACAAAAAATCTTGAATAAGTATGTCCCATTCAGTTAAGTTTAAATTATTCGATTTTTTACCAGTTGATCAAATTTAGTATTTGATTTTGATAGTAAAAGGTTTTATTTTCATTACATTTTACTACAACCTGAGTAAATAATAATGCAGCATTTTAAAGACATATTAGATTCAATTTATTTGATTAAAATTCAATTTTAATTTGCACACAGTACTAACAAACGTCATACTTGTGTGACCACTTTTTTTACTTTTTATGTCCCCGGTGGAAAGTTTTACTTATTCTTTGTGTCTCCGCTGAAAATAATCAGATAAGCGAACACTGTAAAATATTGAGCTATTTTTTCAACCCCATTGAATTTTCTGGCTTGAAAACAATAGAACTCAAATCCCGCAGCAATAAAAGACATGGGTTTATCTATCCCAATTAAGTTTTGTTCCGTTACTTTTACCCAATCTTGATGAAGAAACCCACCTGGTAGAAACCCACCTGGTCAGTGAGAAGGGGGTGTTCTATGAGCTACTGAACGAGAAATTGGAAGGACTCAAACCGCAGCAAACCCCTGGTTTGAGAGGCCAATTCTCCTTAAAAAGAATTAAATGACTCCTTGAAAAATTCTTTGAGGAATCATTTTTTATTAGAATCGGAAGACAAAATCTATAAAGCTATAAAGCGAATATTCAGATTTTTTTGTTACGCTTTTGAGTAAATTGAGAAGGAAGACACTGACTCAAATACCTATCACCTATTTTGCCAAGGAACCTCAGTTGAAGTGGTGTATGCCAGAAGGCTCCTCTTTCGTTACCTACCTAGCTACGAAGTATGATTTTTGTACTAAGTACGAAGTCTTTGGTATGACCAGTCCGAGGATTAAACCCACGACCTTGCTAAAGAAATGACTAATTTTACCTTACATATTTTTGCAGTACTACAATATTGATTTTGCTTTGAGTAAAGTAGGTAACACAAAGGGAGTCGTTAACCAACTTCCTTATTACTGCATCAGATATCAAAAAGGACGAAAATAAACAAAAGTACAAAGAGATCTATTTCCGACGTTTTCATAACCTCAAAGTTTTCTTAAATTTCCTGATGATATCAAAAAAAAAAAGTTCATTTATTTAATGTTGACAGCCTGTCATTCCTTTGAATGCAGATCAAAGAACGCAGCTACGTCTAATTCTTTTCAAGGCAACTCTTATAAAATTTGACCTGAAAATCTTTTCGGCTCCTTAAGAGTACAAAATTATTTTCAATGCTGACACTCATTTTTTTCATGTTCCAACTGCATCAACGGCTACCGATATAGAAATGTTCACCTAAAATGGTACAAGTTTTTTGAATCCCTCGCGTCATTGGAATATCATTTTTGAATTGTTCAAATCGAAAAACTTTCGAATTCGCCTGACCTCAATAGATTGGTCACATCATAAAGGAGTAAGCTTGAAGAAAGTTTGGACGGAATAGAAAAGATTAGTCCCTTTGTCAGAAACAGACACAGTGAATATCCCAAATTTTTCGAAATTTCGACAAAATCTTTCAACTTCAAATAAAGATTAGGTTGTTGAGTTTTTGTGAAGATTTGGAAAAAGATTGATAAAAGGTTGGAGATATATGGGTACAATCTGATATACCCCCTATATTGCGCCAAACAAACCAAATCTTAAACATTGTTAACGTTTTTATTAAACAACAACACGTGAACTTTGTATAAGGGACATCGTGATTGATGACTTAATAAATTATTCTGCAACCAAATTATTTGAATATATCTACAAAAATATAATTTATTACATAAATATTAAAAATTCTGAAAAATAGAAAAAAATTATTTCTTGCTTCCACCTGATACAACATCTTGACAAATTTTATGAAGTAAACTTCCATCATTTGCATTACTTTTCAAATAAAGTTCTGTGACCCAGTCGTGGAAATTTCCCCTACCTAGGGTAAAGAGTGACTCCCCTAATGTCATAATATGCATTTCAACAATGGCAATCGAGCCACGGTCATATAGCCCGTATTTGATTGGATCAAAGCGGTAAGAGTCTTGTAGGCTCATTTCAATTTTATTCTCAAGTTGTACCAATGTCTTTTTGTCAACAAAACGTTTCAGCGTATCTGAGCCATTCGGTCCAAGATCATGGGCTATGAAGACTTTCTTCAGGTTATTTTGTTTCTTATGTTTTAGAATAGCATCACTAAGATGCCTGATGCAAGTTCTAGCCGCATGGATTCCTTTCCATCGGACGTGCCGCTCTATACGGATATGAACTGCAATGAAAGGTCGTTTTATAGTGTTTCTGATATAGTCGTAAGCAATGTCAACTAGTCTTTTAGCATGCTGGATATCAGCCGGTTGAAGGGGCTCTGTAATTTTTGGCGCTAATGGGAAATGTGTCCTCTTGGGGCCGCTCCCTTTCCAAAAAATGATAGCAGCACACTTAGAGTTTTGTAGAATGTCTTTTTCGAGCTGCTCAGATGAACGGATTTGCTCTGGATCAACACAAACATATCTTTGCACTGGTTTACCAAGAAATTTACCGATTCTTGATCGCTCAACGAAAGGACAATCTGAATATCCAGTCCGCTTAACTTTCTCAAGTGCTATTTGTACCGTTTCATTATTGATTTTATACCATTTTTGTAAATTTTTCAAAATATTCGAATCGTTGTATAGAAAATGAACAACAACGTCAATTTTGGTGCATTGTTCTCGAAATTCTTGATAAGGGACCATCTCATTATATCCATGTTTTTGTAACTGATCTTTCAATTTTTCTTGATCAAAATAATTTTTCAGTTCAGTAAATTTGACTTTTTCTTCCATTAATCTTGAAAACGAGGTTCCAGATGGAAGCCCGCAGAACCTTGAACTGTTCACGAAAGGTTCAACAAAAGTTCGACCTGTCGAGGTCGCTAATGATGCCAGCGACAGTAAATTCTTTGTTGCCATTGATAGCTGCTCAAAATACCTGAAGGTGAATAAATACTTTTTCTCATTGTCATTCCTTGAAGATGCGGATTCGGGGAGTTTGATTCTTTTTTGTTCAAACATGACTTCTTTTTGTCTTTGTTTGATATTCGTTTGATCCAGTTCTATACTACCGTCTTCAAATTCCTTTTTATCGATAAATATAATTTCCTCGCTTTTCACCAGATCTTTACGAGGTTTTCTTTGTGCCAAAAATTTCAATCGAGTATTTGTTTCTTTATTATCGATTGATGTTTCCTCGATTCCATCCCTCGATAAACGAACGTTAAAATCGAAAATATAGGTATCATCGTTTTTTGTTTGTCTCAATTTGTTCGATATAGTCCGATTTGTTAACACGAAAAGCAGTAACATATACGTCAAAATAGCACACAGAAGTATGTAATGGATTCTTTTCCAAGTCATCGTCATCAAGAAAGACCACCAAAATAATTCAATTGATAGTTCTAATCCATCAAGCGATGAGATCGATATTTAATACGCTCCAAGCAAGTTTGTTGATGTATCGACTTATACACTCCAACATAAATACACCAATGTTGATGTTTGTATAATAAGTCTTGTTATGGTTAATTTGTTAAAATGCCTTCTCAAAAAGATGTCTTTTTAAAACAGGATGAAAGATCTTTTAATCGTTTCCTATCGGCTTTTCCGGTCCGGTCTTTTTGTCATCTAAAAAACATCAAATTTGAAACAATTTTATGATGACAATGCTACATAACAAAGCAACGAAAGAAAAGAAAGGAAAAAACTAATGAAGCTCATTCAATGCGTAGCGTTTAAGAGGTAATTAGAGGAAATCAGCAACAATATCAATTTCATATGATTGCTTTTCCTCGTATAAATACAAGGTGTCCGGAAAAAAGTATCGAGTATCGAACATGATTCTGAGTAGAAGGTTGTCGCGTGTGTTTAACAAAATGTAAGAAAATATATACTGAACAAACAAAACAATTGTTTTTACAACAGTCATTATGATTAGAAATAATTAACTTTCTTTACAATTTTCATGACGTTAAAGTTATTTGTTTTTCGTAAAAGTTATGCATAAAAGATGTCCCATCACAATTAATATGACACAAAGAGAAACATTACAAATTTAGAGAAACATTACAAATTTAGTGAAACACACACTATAGAACTTTCTTTCTATAGAAGTGGTACGACTCGATACTTTTTTTCCGGACACCCTGTAAAATTAAACTGATATCAAACCGTCAGACCATAAATTTAAGGTTGCAAAAATAGAAATCCCTACATACGGCTTACTATCCAAAAGTCCGCTCAACGATCTCCTTCCCAATGGACACAAACGTCTTTTGGACGTCTAATGTACGTTTCTAGGACGTTCAAAGGTCTTAAAGCCGTCTATTGAATGTCCATAAGATGTTGCGTGCTCATAGGGTTAATCCGGTTATAGTTGTTGCCAACAAGTAGACATTAACAAGATAAGTACGTTAATTAACCTATTCAAATCTATTGTTTGACGAAAAAAACCTCAGACACAGAATTTAAATCTATTAATGTTAATACTACTAAGCTAATCTAACAAACCCTGATTTTGTTTCATAAAAATCCTTAACACCAATGAAGTCTGAAACGACTGTTTTTGCTGTTTTATAGGACGACGCCCTTTTCTTGATGGATAACTTCGTGAGCTATTTTCAAATTATGACCTTAAAGTTGATGAGTTCATCACTCAAATTTTACTTGATTGTTATAAAAGCAATATCCATACAACTTCCTGTGATGTATTTATAAAACTATATTATATTCTATGATTACATATTCGACTCCCTACTTGTTACACTGTAGCCTCATCCTCATCGAAACTTGAGTAATACACTGCACGTCGACTTGACCTTCGCTGTCAGTATGTTTTTTTAATTCAATACTAAGCAATAGGAAGCTGATACAACGCCTTTAAAACAGTGTGTCATTTTGTTTTGGACTATAAAGAAATTTTATTATATCTTGCAGTCAGGATTAAAATGTCAATAGTTCAACAACGAACTTTATTTTTCAGTTCTGTCTATAATGTCATAAAGATGGAGAAAAATCTTTTGTTTAGCTTACTACAAAATCACGTTAAATTTAATAAGATTTTTTTAAGATGGAGTAAAATAAAAATGGACGGTTTTCAAATTGAATTAATTTCAAAGTTTTGTCAACATTCTAATCTAGAGATTGCGACACAAGAAAAAAATGTATGTACCCTTGTCTGGAGGTTGAATGACTTGATATCATTTGAACGATAACAGGAAGACTTTCAAAGCTAAGCTCAAATCTCAAATCTTTTTTATACAAAAGCCCCGGTGAAAATATTTCCCACAGTGTGGATAAAATTTTTTTTTTTTTCAGACAAATTGCTTTTTTCAAGTGCGTTTGACCTCTTTGACATTACTATATAAGTAAATAAAATACACGTAAGCGCTAACATTCCATGTTTTTTATTTCAGTAGCAAGGGTCAGAACAAAAAGGCTTTCCAATTGCATATTGTTAAGTTCAAATGTCAAACCTTACACGCAATCCTATCAAAATTTATCTTATCTCAAATGAATCTACATTGGTAACTATTCAATCTTTCATTATTTCTAGCTTGAAACTAAATTTAAATTGAATAAAAAATCGTACTTTCCTGACAATGGTAGAAAAAAATGTTCCTCCCCCATCAAAATTTTAAGTTTTCTGAAGATAAGTCATTTGATCTAGATCGTCGAAAATTTGATTACGAAAGCATCCACCGAAGGGGGACTTCAAAATATCTGTTCTGAAGGCACGTTCCAGCTGGATATGGCGGTCTGTTCTTAGCGAACTAAAGAAAAAAGTCTGCTGGAAAAAAGTGGTCTGTTCTACTGAAGATTGGGACCAGCTGGAAAAATATGGTCTGTTCTACTGAAGATTTGGACCAGATGGAAAAATATGATCTGTTCTACTGAAGATTGGGACCAGCTGGAAAAATATGATCTGTTCTTATGAAAAAAACAGTTTGAAATCTTATATTTATAAATAAGGTGTCTAAGAATTTCCTATCTGTTCTGAGGGAATTTCAAAAAAGTCCTGAATGTGGTTGCCTGGAGTGGCAGCTGAAAATTCTCCATCTGTTCTACAAAACATCTGGAAATTGTGGATCTGTTCGAACTGTTAGCTGGAAATTAAGCTTCTGTTCTTAAAAGTCCTTCAATGTCAAGCTGGAATTTAGCGATCTGTTCTTATAAGATTTTGTCAGCCCTGGTAGATAAGAACAGTTAACTCGCGTAAAATCAATCGCCTGGTAATTTCGTATCTGTGCTGAAAGTTTTTTTACCACCTAGCTGGAAAAATATAACTGTTCTGAAGTAAAATTTCTCCCCTGGAAAACGAGGAACTGTTCTTAATTTCGTGGAAATCCTTCCAGCTGGCAAATCAGAACAGATATTTGCAAATTTTAGGTCGGTGGCTGCTTCTGTGATTACAATGACTTTACTAATCAATGAAAAGCACTATATTGACACAGGGAAAGACCTATCTAATAAAATATATGATTTTCTGAAAGCTACATAATAAAGACCGACCAGAATTGAGGTTATACTTCATTACGTTTAGTATTTCACATGTATTAACACTCAATTCAAAAGTCTTAAAGGTCATAATAAATGTTGTCAGTCAACATGAATTATCATCCAAGTGTCTTGTGTCAAATTTAAAAATTTAATATCATATATTTTTTGCCTTTTTAAGTACTTTGTACTTACAGTTCGGCTTTTAAGAAACCTGGTTTCTGAAATATAAATAACTTGTATCCAGTCTTTTAATTGGTATTTTTATGATTCTGGGCCCGGTTGTTCAAAAGTGGATTAGTGGCTGATTAGCTTAATTCTCGATTAAATCTCGATTAGCGCCGATTAACGCAGAACCGTCGGTTGTTCGAAAAAAATTAGGCTTAAATCTGGATTAAATCCCGATTAAATTGGCCAAATTTTAATCCTGCTCTGACCCAGGATTAACGAGGATTAAGAGACTTTTTCCTACAAAAAAAGTCGCTGCATTGAAGTGAGAAATTTGAACAAAAAAAGTTTTGAAAACATTCGAAAAGTGACGTCAAGATTAAGATTTTTGAAAACACAGGCAAAATGTCCACGATTAGTTAATCTGACGTTCGAACAACGGAAGTTAATCGCCGGGATTAACTAATCGAAATCTAATCGCGATTAGCGCTAATCGGGAGTTAATCTAATCGACTTTTGAACAACCGGGCCCTGACCCTATGTGCACAAACGTCTTTTGGACGTGTAATATACGTTTCTAGGACGTCCAAAGGTCTTAAAGCCATCCATGGGATGTCCATAAGACTTTGCGTGACCATAGGGGATAGAGTACAGATCCTTGGTGAGCCCGGCGGATATTTAATCAAAATGGGTGTTAGATATGTGCAAACCATAACTACCTTTTAAGAACCTCACAAGAACCTTTTCACACCCTCGAAAGTCCCTTAAAGGGATGCAAAAAACATCAAGCAAATTAAGCCTCTGTTAGGGTTCCAAAATTACAAAAATAGAAAATCGACTCCCTCAAAGAGTCATAAATTCTTGAAATTTGGACTAAAATTTGGAAATTTTGGCTGAAATATTTGGGAAATTGTCTTTCTAAAGGTGGCAAAAATGTCAATAAATGGAAAAAAATTTCGGAATTCAGTCTCTCTAAGGGTCGATTTTCAAACTTTTGGTCGGACATACCAGTCATCTCGCAAACCTACCCGGGGTTGCTGGTGAGTTGTTATGGTCAGAATTGAAAAGAACTGAGAAAGGTGATCAATAAGTATTGATATGCAACGATAATGGACCTTATCGGAGGTTTAGATTTTTCTAAAACAGTGATGCATTATGGGATTGTTTCGGTGGTATTACAATAGAATTCCCTCAAGGAATTCCTAAGAGGTTTCTATTTTTATACTCCCGAAACAATCCCACAATACATCGCTTTTTTAGAAAAATAATTCCGATAAGATCTATTCAAGCTTTTTCCCAATTAGATATATTCCAATAGAAAACAGAGTAACAAAGCTACGTCGTTACACTACGCTTCAACAGACTCCAAAAAAAGGTCGTTCTTTGTGGTATTATGAGGTTTAGAAGGCGATCCATAAACTGATCAAAAATTTTCAACAAAACACAAAAACGGACGACACAATTACAACGGAAATTAGTGGAGAACCTCAGAAAACTCTACATTTTATTGTGACCAAAAAACCAAAGTGTCGACCATAAAATATCATCACAATTTATTCACATTATTTAACAAAGTATTGCATTACACAGAAACACTCTTTTCTCACGCCTTTATAATATGCCTTCCCATGTAATATGTAACACTGACGCCAATACAATTTGGTTAATACTTCAATACGGGAAAATATTGACTGCAGCCAGAGTATAGACTGAGCTTGCGAGATCTGAGCGGTTGGCTAAGGTCAATATTTTCCGTATTGAACGACTAAACAGTTTTGATATTGTATCTATTAACTGGTGAGTCTTTAACCGACAGAAAAACGGCGTTAGTTATCATTTTTTCATCAAGTTTGCCTTCGTTTCCTTCTGTAACTTTCTCTGGATTTGCTTTTGACGTTAACCCTATAGAAGAAGTCATTGTAATGTTAGGCTAGAGAAACAATCAAAACAACAACGTAAATTCCACCAACTTCACCTGGATCGATTACGACACAATCAGTTAATAAGTAACACGGGAGGTGCAAAATCCCATAACATAGAAAGGTTAACATGCTATCACTTAGCCCCAGCCACCCTCCTTATGAATGTCAAAAAAAAAAGAGTTTTACGTTGCAGAATAGCGTATACATTGCTAGTGGTAACTAAGAAAAGGGGGAGTCATCTAGAGGCAAAATTTGGTATGGGGACGTGCCACTGATCAGGGTTGCTCTTTCAGACTTTGAATATATCTAACAGGTTCCCAAATTTGCTTTAAAGATGTGTATCTAGCAGGGTTGACTTTTGGTTATTATGAAATATACACCCCTGAGTCAGTGGCCCGGTCAGATCCACCCCGGTGAGTAGCCCGGTGAAAAAAATGCCTAAAAACAGGCCAAATTTTGTCCCCGGTAGAAAATTGGTAACCCCGGTCAAAAAATAATCAAAAAATTGAGCCCGGTCAAATTTTAGAAATTTATAGTTGAGGCCCGGTCAAATATCATCCTTTTTAGGTCACCCCGGTCAAAAAAGGGAAATGCTTAGCCAAATTGAGGTTTAGTATTACAAGCAGGGAGTAGTATTAGAACAATTCGAGGCTTAAAATAAAAATAGTAGTCATAGCATCAAAAGATTTTACTGGTCTTTATATAAAAAAACTGTACCTCGGTGAAAATTTACCTCAAATTTTCCAACCCGGCGACTTTATTCAGTCAAAAATCCGGCCCAGTGAAATCCTGTAATTTTCTTAGCCACCCCGGTGAGCTTTCAAACTCTACCGGGTTACTGAGACAGGGGTGTAAATATGATCAGGGTGAAAATCAGAAATTTCATCATATCATATCTGACAGAGCCCACTGCTCAAACTCCATCGGCACGTCCCCGTTGGTCGTCAAGGCCAGTGCCCCCTCCCCCCCAGAGGTCTTGGACAAAAACAAGACGCGAACAAACCTTTATGGTGACATCAGACGAACACCAAACATAAAGACTCGTGCATAAATCTAAAAACTCATCTGATATGACCATGACGATCTCAATAGTTCTAACCTGATAACAACTGTTCATAATTTTCTTCCGCGTACGGTAAACCTCTGAAGGTGCTTGAAAATTAACCATCTGAGAAAAAAAGTCCTTCTGCGGAAAGATCTACCACAAAAATCTTATTGTGTACCGGAAAGTCAAATAGCTAAATTTTCCTGATATGGCATCCTATTATCAAAGACAATCACGCAACTGTGTTGTCATTCCCAGTCCTTCGAAACGAGCGTGGTCCTTCCGAGATTGTATATTCGACAGACTATTTTGTTTTCACCCATCCCTTTAAAGCTTCAGCGTAATGGGCAGAAAACAATCACAATCTGATCTCAGGTTAAATAACTCTTACTCATATTTTCAACTTTAAGATCTCTCTGGCAAGGAAAAAATCCTTTTGGAGAGAAGTATAATAAAACTGATAATTCGAATGTAAATGATTTCTGCAAAAACATCAGAATTATTCATATCTCGTGCAGCAGACGTTTCCACACTTTGCAGAGCATCCATCTGTAGCAAGAGAATTAGTAATCAAATCGTTTAAAGAAATTTATCCTCTTTTTTTCTTTTTTTCAAAAATTTACTTCATGTAATCATGTCACGAATTCCTAATACACGTTTTTTTATAAGAGCAGACTATATAAGAACATAAGGCTTAGATGCGGCAAAAATATCAAGAACAAGTTAAGAACATTTTAAGGTAATATGGACTCTCAATCTGATTTCTTATGAAAATGGACAAAAATGCCCACAAAATGGTCAAATTAAGAACAAGAGCATTTTCAAGATTTAAAATTTTCAAAAAGTTAAGAACATCTGAAGCTTCACAAATTTTGGATGTTCTTATAAAAAAAACGTCATAAACTTTAAATAAGATTAGGATTTTCTTCATCAGTAATCCTACTATGAAGCAATATCATTTGTGAGAAATTAATTGATAAGTCAATCCATCCACTTATATTGGTTAATCTTACTATTACCTTAAAAGCCCTCTTGAAACAAAGAGGCAAATGAAAAAAATTACTCACCGATAGTGATATTATATAGACACTATATAAAAATACAAAAACACGGGACCTCCGCGCACTGGAAAATGTCGTCCAAATTTTCGTTCCTGGTGATTTCAACCCTAGACGATGAAACATCTCCGCCACTGATGCTTACTCCACCCGAATTTATCACGCCTCTCCTAACCCTTTTTTAGTGATCTTGTGTAGACGATAGGATCGTCTATCTCAACCCCAGTGGGAAACTAACTTTGATTTCTTTTCTATTTATAAAATTGCATTCCAAAACTATCCCCGCTGTTGTTTATCCCCGCCGTTTGAAAAGGTTTCACCGGAGCTGTGTGACAGTTTGCTAAAAATCTTACTTGGTAATGCATCGATGAATCCAAATATCTTCTGTGTATTTGTTACACATTTGTTCCAGTATAACAGAGTTAGACATGCGTTAAGTCGACGATTTTTGGAGCTTTATTTCAACTTTTGAAATGCATATAGAGTGATTCAGCAAAATCAAGTAGTGCCTAACTTGATTTTTCCGAATCAGTCTATATACATATTTCCATCTTCAACCAAATGTCAAGCAAGATGCCTGTTCCTAACTGACATAATTTTCATCCACGTCATAAAAACAATTACAAAATTATACGCATGTCGAAACGGTAACACTAAAAGCTTAAAAGCTGAGAAAGGTGTTATTAAAGTACTCTGTTACATCAAATTCTTTCTGCCATTTCTTAGTAAAATGGATCACGGATGAAAATAACGTAACACGGAGTCGGTTTCTTGTTATCCATGTATCCCGTGTCACCTTGATGCCCGTGATGATGAGTGTTGACAAACAACAAAAGCCACAACCATTGAAAAATAGCAAGAACTATTACTTTGAGACTTATACAGGGTGTTCGGAAAAAAACTATCGAGTCGTACCACTTCTATATAAAGAAATTTCCTGTGTGTGTTTCACTAAATTTGCAATGTTTATCAAAGCTTATTTCTGTGTCATACTGTATCAATTGTCATGGGACGTCTTTTATGGATAAATTTTACAAAAAACAATTCTCAACAACTTTAACGTCATAAAAATTGTAAAAAAAGTTAATTCTTTTTAATCATAATGACTGTTGTAAAAACAATTATTGTGTTGGTATATATTGGGTGCTTTTTCACTGAGACTGTCGGCCGAAAATCGATTAGCAGAAACAAAGAAAATTGATAGGAAAACATCACTGACTCCCAAAAGAGTTGCCAAAGCGTTTACGACCCTTTGAATTTGGAGTTAATTGCAGCATGGTTGACAAAATTTAATTGAAAGTAGTTATAAGTCAGTCGTTTTTATAAGCAGTTCTCCAACAGTTGAGGCAGTTCTTTCATTTTATGCAAAAACCAAATAATTTCACTGCTGATAAATATTGATGCTCTGAATGCTATTTTAATGCAAACAATCTGTTTTCGGTGTATCTTTGGTTTAATTGGTCATTAAGCCAAGAGAGCTCTACCCCTCTCTTGGAGAACAAAAGGTTTATTGACCAATTTTCGACGTCAAATCTGGAATCTTAATATGAAGCCATCAAAATCTAATGTTAAGCACGAATCTTCATTGTATATTTTTTACAACCCTTAGAAATTTATGAAAAGGACCGTTGATGAGAACCACTTATCTATCTAGCGTAGTGAAAAAGCACCCATTTTCTTACATTTTTTTAAATGCATGCAACAACCTTCTACTCAGAATCATGTTCGAGCTCGATACTTTTTTTCGGAACACCCTGTATAAAAATAAGAACTTCTGTCCAACTATATTCGCTTAGGAGATTTGGATGCCAGAGCAGATGCCAAAGAGTGAAGTAATTTTAGAAGATATTAAAAATGGTGCATATCGTGAAATTAAACAATATCTGATTGTGTGGTATTTATTTTGGAAACAAATCATTAGAGGGACATTGACGTTTAAACGCACCATAGCTTAACGGAAGATTGTAACATTGTTTTTGGATTAATTGAATAATCCATAAAAACCATGCCCCTCAATGATAACTTGATGACGTAATTCAAAAATACCATCAAAATCTCATCTACAAAGAATTTTTCTCTTTTTCTTCTCTGTAGTATTTTTTCCAACGCAAAAGCCATCTAATACAGCTTAAAAGGCCGCAGACGGTCATTAAGTCAATGCTACATTCATTAAGCTTTTGTTTTTGCCGAGGCCACAATCTACTAATAGGATCGAGTACTCTTAAAATAGCTCGTACCGCAATTTCTTTTATAGGTAGTAAAAGATCACTGACCTAATAGAAATGTTACTGTAAAAACAAAAACTAAAACGAAGCTTGGAATAATGAGAAATTGAATTGATATTTTTTTACTCAGTCTGTTCTTCTAAATTTAAATTTAGTGGAACAAATGTATATTCCTTCTATGGATTAGCGTACACACAAATACAATACTGCAGATTATAAAAGGTGGTGAAAAATATTCAGCGTACAAGAAAAAATAATAGAGAGTCAATTTTCCGAAGATACGAAATGCATTTCCAAAAACTGATCTAAATCCATCGATAAGATTTGCATTTGAATCTGAGACAGTGTTGAACAAGAGCACTTTGCCTGCTGATTGAGCTTGAAAATAAACAAAACACTTAATTGCCACAATAGTTACACCAAAAGCTATCTGTCCAGCCATTGTTGGTATCACTATTAACTTTGGAAGAACCAGGAGAGACAAAAGACATCCAGCCAGTGAACAGCTCATGGCATATCCATAAAATATTGCTAAGGGTCCTTCAAAAACCTTTCGATAAACTAGCACCATCAGAAAGATATAGGTTGAAAATCCAACAAAAACATGAAGCAAGGACAAAGTGTTCATTTGCCAATGAAAAGTATTGACGGAATACAAAGTAACCATAGCGATTGCAGTCGTTACTGAATATCTTAAGACTCCATAACTTAGACATAGTGATAAAATATCCAATTCAAAGAGTTCTCTCCAGCCTAGTAACCTCCTTTCTTGAGAAACTTCTCCATCTGTGTTGCTAGATGAGTTATCATCTCTGTCAACAAGAGGTTCTCGTTCGGAGTCCTCCTCCTGCTCTCGACCACGTGCCTCGTCAAGTGGTTCCCGTTCGGGATTCTCCTCCTGCTTTCGAACACGTGCCTCGACAAGTGGTTCCCGTTCTTGGTTCTCCTCCTGCTTTCGAATGCATGTCTCGACAAGAGGTACCCGTTTGGGATCCTTCTCCTGCTTTCGACCACGTGCTATTGCAACAGCATCTTCACCAAGATTTTCCAGATCTTTAGAAAGATCGATAACCAAAAACCAAGAAATTATAAAGATTATCATTGTTATTGCAGCGATTAAGAATGGGATTGCGTTGTATTTATTTATTTTCCAATTACCGATTTGAAAGTTGATGTATGAGAATAAGATAGGAAGACCAGGACCAATATTTATTCCAACAGAATATAGAAATTCATACCAACTAAGAAATTTGACCAATTCTTTGTCATTATAACATCTTCGGAATTCACCTAAAATTGAAAAAATATGATATAGATATTGCTGAAGATGATAGTTATTGAACATATGATACAGAATATCAACATTAAATGGTTTTTATATCTGTGTGTCACAGACACGTTAGAAACCCAACCCAATTGGAAAAATTGGGTCAAGCTTTCGTCCACGGTGGGAAAATTTCTCCTTTTCTAAATTCGATGGCAAAACTGCACTCCACACCTTCCACACTGGATTTTTTAGCTTTGAACAACAAGAATTTCTAACCCCTTAGGGTTTTGATACAAATTTTTATCCTCGCTGTGGTAAATTTAACTATACTTTAATCGGATTAACTTGCGCGAAATTGAACTCGTAAAGTTTAATCTACGTGAAATTTTGAAAACGCTTTTTTTCGGTGGAGGAACCTGCCAAAACCAATGAAGTCGAACTCCCTATTGGTTGCGAAGTACGGCCATTTTCAGCTTTTTTCAGGTTCATTCAAAATTTAATCCGACTGAAGTCGAATGTCTCGAAATTTACGACGTTTACGTTTACAGACGAGCCATTCAGTTAGAAACGTCTTATAAAGGGTTATAAGATAATAAGTATATAAGTTTCAGTTCAGTTTGAGGTCGTTGTTGTTATTTTCTGCCGCCGCAGTTTTATTATTAGCCCGAGAGTGTCATTTGGGCCCGACGCGAAGCGGAGGGCGCAAATGGCACTAGAGGGCTAATAATCAAACTGCAAGGGCAGAATTAATGACAACAACGAACGAAGCCTTAACGCTATTACTATTATTATCCATATCGGACATTCAAACAACGTTTTTTTCTAGCGTCAACCAAGTCTTTTCACTTCAATGCAATGACTTTAACAAGTTTTGAGTACCCTTGCGAGCGGGCCGCAAATGACCAAAAAGTGTTTTTTTCTGACGTCAGTTTAGTCTTTTCGCTTCAATGCAACGACTTCAATAAAATTCCGAGCGGGCCGCAAATGACGTTTTCGCAAAGGGCGGTTAATGATATTTCAGCCCTCTGAAGCGCGACCCCTTAGTTTTCTCATTGCAGGTATGACTATTTGAGTCATAGAACATTCCAATACCACCCGCCGTTCGAATCTTTAATGGCTTATTTAATGACCACTATATAGATAATACTAAACGGCAATTCCAGAGGAATTGTCACGCACATTTTTGGCTGGATACCACCAGTAGGGACCTAGGGGTTCCGCGAACAATGAACCATTTGATAGCACCCATAGCTAGACGGGATAAAAATTTTGTTGGAATGGTCCTTAACACCAAACCATTTAGGATTGGAATACAATGTGATCTATCATGCTGAAAATGATAGAATTATGAGAATTATTTTAAATCCCAAATTGATAATCATATCTTTAGTTCTTTTACAATAACTCGGGAAAACTCGATTTTAATTTATTATACTTGGGACGTGGTTTCACTGAAATTTTTAAAAACCCTAGAGAAAAATTTTAGGAAGTGGGAATAAATTAAGTCATTTATTTCCAATCCAGAACGTGGTTTTACATTACACAAACGTCGGATTCAAAGTAAAATCTATTGTTAGATTTCAAAAATTGCAGTCCTCGAAAACAAAAGAACTGCTACAGATACAATCCGTTGTCATGATTACGGCGGGGCAAATTTTTTTCCATCAGTGGATGCAGACCTGATTAAGCGGCTGAAGACCTGAATTAACGGCTGAAGACCTAAACCAACGGCGGAAGACCTGAATCAACGGCCGAATACCTGATTTAACGGCCGAATACCTGATTTAGCGGCGCGTTCTAGGTGCGTTCTGGATGAGAAATAAGTGGCTTCACTTTTTCTTGATTGGGAGAGGTTAAAGATTCTCCTTTAGCCTTTTGGGCTTTAAACTCAATGATCGGGATACAATTTTTTTCTAAAAAATTGATTAAAGATGGTGGATATAACTTAGTTCCCCTAAGGCAGGTCAGTGCTAGCTTTTACATTGAAATAGAGTATAAAAAAGATCTTACCACATACTGCAGTTTGCAAGGATTCATTGATGCCGCATAGAAATCGTCCAGTCATTACCGACCAAATATGCCAAGGGATTGAATACATTAAGTTCCCAATACATATGACACCCAAATTGAGCAAAAACACAAATCTTAAATTTCGCGTACGATCAATGTATCGTCCAAAAAGTATTCCGCTTATAAGATTACTAACAGCGAATAAAGTCTCCATTACACTGTAATAAAATGTTGCTTGAAGTAAAGATAACCCAAAGTTCTCCGAGAAGTAGTAGAGTACAGTCACTTCCAGTGCTTGGCTTTCAATTCCGTAGAGGAGAATCAGAATACATGCGAGAGCTGTAGTTCGAGTTCTATTTTTCTTCCATTCGAGATATTCCAATGAGGTTTCCATTATATGATTTCCAGTAACCTTTTGTATTCCTCAGCTAAAATCAAAAATATGATTTTTAAAATCTTTATCTTTAAAATCTATTATGTATGGTTTTATAAAAGGCCCTCTTCTCACAGATCCACTGGGATCCTTTCCCACTTAAAAAATTTGCCAAAATATCGTCCCAGGTGGAAAATGATACCCCAATTTTTGTCCTCAATGAAAATAACCAAATAAAATATTATGCTATTTTTCCCATCTGCACTGAGTTTTCTGACTTGAAAGCAAAAAAATTAAAATCCCTAGCCATGAAAATATAGGAATTCAATCCCCATTGAGTTTCATTCCGTTATCTTTATCCCCACTGGCAGAAAAATCCTAACTGGTCTGTGAGAAGGGGGTGTTAAATTATTCAAAATAGACAAATGCAAAAATATGCGACGATTATAGCAATCCAAAATTAAAACAAGGCGACTTAAAGTCGAAAATTTCGCATAATACTTGAACATCAACGACGAAGACGCGTGAAACGTGACTCCTGCAGCATTATGCATTTTGAATGAAGCGTTACACAAAATATACACAATGTATTGTACACACAGGTCATAGATGTCATTGATACCCTGTTTTTTAATGAAAAATCTCAATTCATTAAAAAAAAGATTCCTTAAGGTATGTGTACACCTTTTTTCCGATTTTTTGTCAAAAAATTTTTTTCAGTCAAAGTGGAAGAAAAGTTACTGGATTTCATTTTGGTAAAATCGCGATCTTAAAATCTTTTTTTGATCCAGAGTTATAACCATTTAGAGTTCGTCTTATGATGGATTATTTACTCAAATAATTGTCTCTTTCGGAAACAACAAAGACAAAAGAGAGAATTCAGCTGATGTTTATTCTCACCTCTATTGAATAGTAATATTTTTGACACATTTCACTGATTACTCAAATAAACAGCAATTATCTCGTTAAAAATTTCAAATTGATGTAGAAAAAAATGAAGTTTTACCACACCATACTACTTTTAACGAAGTTAAAGTCACCCATAGCATTTAAATATCGACTTCATTCTTTTTTTATGAGATTCACAAAAGATCAAACTTAAAAAGTGTCTTAGGATTTTATTTCAAACCGAGTTGTTTTTCCTCAATTTACAGATAACTGAAAAAATCACATTTAAATTTCCTTTTTATCGATATTTTTACAGAATTTAGGATTTAAAGAGTTAAAGTCAATCCCAAAGAAAATCCCAAGACATAGTATCGAAATTATTTTTTCAAAATTCAAAAGCTATGGGTGACTTTAACTTCTTTGAAGTAGGTAAGGTCAAAATTCTTAAGATTTTAATTATATCCTGCCCAGTTTTTTAAATTCAGCTGAAACTTTTACCATTAGAAAGAGAATATTATTGGCTTTCAGAAAATATATACTTTTGATGTATAAAAATTTGTTGTTCTAAAGATATGATCAATTAAAGAGAATGTGTCAAGAAAGGTGAACACATACCTTAAAAGAACTAGAGAAAGAATTCTATTCTATAAAGCGTAAACAAAATCTTTCAATTCAGAATAATTCAGAGAACTGCATTATACTTGAGAAGAATAATTTTAATTTTTTTTGAAAACGAAGAAGAAAAAATGAACTTATCATTCTTTGATGCCAGAAACCTCATTTTGTGCTTTGAAGGAACTTGTGATAAAGACTTCTTTCACTTGCGCAAAGTTTATATCAACTTCTTTTTATAAACAGTATAATTTATCTAAAATTGAGAAAAATGGCTAGTCAGAAAAATCTGTTGTATACTATCTTCGCTTTCTGATATAAATGATGGCCCACCACCATCAAAATCATTGGACTTTTCCAGAAAAAATTCGAGTATGGGGGAGGGATAAAGGATATAACATTTTTTGGAAATCCCCCCCCCCCTGGACATTGTGACTTTTGATCCCCCGACAGCAGGTCTACCCCCCCCCGCCCCGGACAAGCATCAGTTGATCCCATCGAGAGCAAGTTTACCCCCCCCCAGGACAAGGCAAATTTTGTAGATTTTTCACTACCCTCCCCTCCAGACACTATATCCTCCACCCCCATGTACAGACATTTTCTGGAAGAGCCCATTAAAGGCAAAAAGTTGAGCACACTCATTTTTTTTATAAGCATAAGGTAAAATTCGGCTGAAGCTCACTATGCTTAAGTAAAGCTCAGTTTTGAGACTCGAATTATGCTTAACCCTATGCTTGGTAAAAAAAAATTGTAAGTTTAGATAGTGTACATTCTTAAGAGACCAAGTTGTGTTATTTATAAGAGATTAAAAACAAAATAAAATCACCATTTTTTCGAATTTAATTTTTCTGGAAATTTGAGCTTCAGTATGCTTGTAAACGTTATGCTTATAAAGAAAATGAGTGCAGTTGAACTCCAGCTTCTGGACTAGAAAATTGCAGGGTAAAAACTAGCCAACTTTAAGCTTTAAAGAAATAATACTCCTTGAGATTATTAAACTTTGACTCCTTTATAACTTATTTAAACTGCACCCCATTAAACAAACCCTCCCCAATCTCTTGCCGATTATCCCGTGAAAAATATATTTTTTTTATTTTTATTTTCCAATTTATTTATTGTTGGTCTGCCATAGTAATAATAAAATACTAATTAATACCAACCGTAGAGAATAAACTAATTATATAATGAAGAATATAAGATAAAATTTTTTTTTTATATACATATTTTACAAAGACAAATATTTGTGAGGCTTATTTCTTTCAGTGAGGATTTAAAAGTTTCGATAGAGGATTCAAGCTTGATTTTTTCAGGGATCTGATTCCAAAGCAGGCTTCCTCGAAATAAGAAAGATTGAGTTCCGTAACGTTGTGAATTAGCCTTAGGTATAGACATTAAAACTTTGTTTCGGAAGTTGAATTTTATTTTCTTCGTTACGTAGATTTCTTGCATGAACTTCGGATTTAATTTGTTCTCAGATTTGTAGACCTCACAAAGTAAGAAGCAAAGCTGAGTTTCATGAACCGTCTTACATTTGGCGTTTTGCAATAAAACTTCATAATCGTTTCTGAAATCACAGAGTAGAGCTCTTAGGGCCCGCTTATGAACTTTAGTGATTTCTTCATATGTGGTTTTATTACAGAACATCCAAATGATCGGTGCATAGTTAAATATTGACATAATATAAGCATTAAATAATAACTTTCGCTGGTCAAAATTAAGATAAAAACGAATTCTGTTCAAACTCCAGATTCTGGATCTTGCTTTAGAGCAAAGTGAATTGATATGGGTCGCAAAAGAAAGATTGTTATCAATAGTTATGCCTAGAAGCTCAACAGAATCCGTTGATTTTATCCTAACATTTCCAACGCTGATTTCTACAGGAAGATTCCTATTTCCTAGAACCAACATTTGGAATTTTCCGGGGTTAGCTTCGAGGTAGTTATTTGAAAACCAGGCTAAGATTATTTCTAGGTCAAACTCAAGATTTGAGATGACCTCTTCAAGAGTTTCCGCACAAGAGTGTGAGGTGTTATCGTCCGCAAAATTGCAGATGCTGGCTTTAACAATAAAAAGAAATAAATCGTTTATGAATATATTAAATAAAAGGGGACCAAGAATTGACCCCTGCGGAACACCTAGAGTGATTTCTAACCAATCGCTATATTCAGAGCCGATCTTTGTTCTCTGATAGCGATTACTCAGATAACATTTTAGAAGATCGAGACTTTTTGTTTCAATTCCGTAGGCTTTAAGCTTTGCGATAAGAAGTTTGTGGTCAATGCAGTCAAAAGCCTTTGATAAGTCCATCAGTACTGCTCCCACCTTCCCGGACTCATCAAGACTTTGATGCCATTGACCAATCATTTGAATTAGAGCATGTTGAGTGCTGTGCTTAGCTCTAAACCCACAGAGTCTCGAATCAAAAATGCCATCAAAGTAGGATGAAAGTTGGTCGTGCATAATTCTCTCAAATATTTTTGAAAAAGCTGGTAATATACTAATTGGCCGATAGTTTTTCTTCAGAAATTTATCTTCCTTTTTAAAAACAGGCGTAACCCTTGCCCTTTTTAGACTTTGGGGAAATTTAGAAGTACTGAAGGCAAGGTTTACGAGTCTTGATAATGGCCCTGACAGTATATCAGAGACCACTTTGATTATTCTAATGGAAAAAGGACCGCTGACAGATTTATCTTGATTAAGTTTGAGCATAATACAATGGATATCTTCAGGAGTTACTTCGCTAAAAGAGAAAGACTTGCTTGCAGATAGAGATTCGATGATGCGAAGTATACTAGGATGGTTTTCAAGCGGATCGGTTTCAGAATCTTCTGGAAGACTGCATTCTGAAGTTTTTAGGCCGAGATGGGAAGCAATATTTACAAAATAGTCGTTAAAAATTTTTGCTATGGAGGCTTCATCATCAACAAGTTTTGATTTATTTGAATCGTCAAGCAAGAAGATTTTCTCGTGATGTTGGACTTTCTTTGAGAAATATGGTTTTGCAGATTTCCAGAAATTTTCTGATGTCCCTAAATCACGAAAGTATTTTCTCTTTGCTTTCCTATTCAAATTTACAATATAATTTTTTTGTTTGCGATACAAGGTTTTATAGAGGGGGTTTCCGGTCTTATTTGCTTTGTTTTTGTAGTATGAGCGAACCATGATTGCTTTACGTAGGGTTTTAGACATATGAGGTTTTTGATTTCCCCGGACGGTTCGCTTTTTCATTGGTGCATGAGCATCAAGAATATTTTCAAAAGTTGTGCTAAAAGTTTCAAAGTCTGAGAAGTCACAATCAAGATTACGACAGAGGTTGGACCGGAAACCCTTTTCATCAAAATTTTTAAAGGATCTATATTCAATTATCTTTGGAGGAGATTTTTTAAAGCTAGCTTTGAACATGCTATAAATCAGATGATGGTAGTCACTGATTCCTGTTTCAAATGACCCACTGTTTTTAAAGCAAGGTGCCCGATTTGTAAGGATCAAATCAATGCATCTACCCTTTTCTGACTTAAAGCATGTTGGCTTCTTAATTAGACTTTTCAGTGAAAATGCATCAAGGAACTCTGACATATTCTTCTCAGATATTTCCTCATTAAAATCTCCAAAAATCAATACATTTTCATACGTGTCACTATAGTGGTCAAGAACTTTTGTTAATTCTTCAAGAAACGGTTTTAGCTTTTGTAAACTTGGATTACGATAAATAGAAAGTAGGAGCCATTTAGTTTTTCTCAAATTCAACTCCAGTGTAAGACACTCAATTCCAGGTGATAGAAGATTATCTTTAAGTTGGCGAAGTGGGAGCTGGTTTTTTACGTAAAGTAGCAAACCTCCGCTGGTTTTAGAAAAATCAAGTCTAATTGGCTTTTTGAACCCTTTAATCAAAAGCTTGGATTCCGGAAACGAAGAGTCTATCTTAGTTTCTGCTATACAGAGGATATCCACATGGGGTAGGATGATTCCCTTTACGTCTTTGAGCTTGTTTCTAATAGAGTTTATATTGAGATATGTAAATAAAATGCCATCTTTTTTGCTCAGGTTTTGTAAAGGATTTTTTAGAATTTCAGTACCATCGAGGTCGTCAATTTCATCGTCAAGTTCATGCAAAACACGTCAACAGTTTATAATACTTTTCAAATTATTTTGAAGTTCATCGGTCCCATTAACATTGAGATGCAGTTTACTGCCATTAAGGTGCTTACCGGGATCGATGCCACTATTATCAAGAAAACCAATGTTGCATTCATTACACTGATGCTCCAAGATCTCGTTTACTTTCATTACTTTCTGATTCAGGTCGTCTCCTCTTTGAACAATGCCAGACACGATAACGCCAGTGTTTTGATTTGTTTCGTTCACCGATCTCGCCAGGGCAACAACATTTTTTGAAATTTCTTCCGGCTCTTTTGTTTTCAAGTCATTGGTTCCACAGTGTATGATTACAAGGTCTGGTTTTTGTTTGAGTGTCGGTATAATGTAATGCTTCATGCAATCAGTTTTTGCTCCAGGAAAAGTTTTCACTACAACTTTGTTATCTTTATTTGTGAGTTGATATCCTTTGACGTGTTTGATTATCGAGTCACCAACAACTGCAACAACCCTTTTATTATTATTGCCATTATTACTGTCAGTGTCTCCTTTTTTTGAATTATTTTTGCGCGATTTACGGGTTGTAACGTTTCCCTTTTGTTTGGGTGCAATTATAATGTCATTAATGTCATCATCAAATGAACTTGAATTTTCTTTAATAAAAAGTGTGTCGTATCTATTATCAAGACTAATTTGTTCATTTTGAGTGCTTTTAGAGTGTTTGATAGGATTTTTCGGGAACTGAAAATCATCACTATTTTTGTATTTTTGTATGTTTTGTGTTTTGATAGATTTTTCTTGTAACAGAGCGTAGATAAGATCGTCACGGTTTTCAACTTGTTTTCTCAAAAAGTCTATTTCCCGTTTCAAATGTTTTAGGAAATCCTTTCCCTCTGAATGAAAACTTTGTTCAGGTCCTCTAAGGCTCTCATCACTTGACAGCTTCAATAATTCAAGTTCGTTACTCACTGTTTTCGAAATGAAGATTTTAATCTCGTCCATAATGTCTTTCTTCAAATGATTTGTAAACTGCTCATCGATAAATGCCTCCGTTGTTCTGATCTCCTTTTGAAAACTTGTATCAAGCTCATTCATTTTGTAACATACGATTTCAAAGAACACAAAACAAAGCCAAAATGTTAAAATTTGAAAATTTTCAAGTTTATGAAACAACACGTCTGCACTCTCCGATCTGTAGCGATCAACTCCCTTTTTGTGTATATAGGGGAAAGATTCCAGAAAAGTAACAAGAATCTTAGTGCGGAAATGGGAATCTTATACAAACAACGTACCATGGCTCAAAATGAAAATCCTAATTAGCAAAAGGTGTATCAAGATCGGTGAAGTTTGATTGAAGCTCGATGAGTTTGATTTATTACCTTATAGCCCATTCTTTTTACATTCCAACGGCTTATTAGCAGACGTCCACGCTAAAACTTAAAGAGCGAGGCAATATCTATCATCCCATCGGGGAGGAAAAGCTGGAACTTTTACTAACCAAACTTCATCGAATAAAAAACTGTCATCATTAACGAGGGACCCGCTGTACATTGTACGGTGGTGTACGGTGGGGCTGGATCTAAATGTCCTTTGTACGACGGTGAAAATAGGTTAATTTGAAATCTGCTGTATTATCTGTACACCCCACCTTACCCACCGAAAATCACTGTACAATGACAATGTATGGCAGTGTCTAGGCAGGGTTGTTTCGATTATACAAAAATGATTGCTGAATTTCAATTGACATGATTTCTAAGAAATACCGTGAGATCGGGTAACTTGCATAAGCCCTCAAATGAATTACCCATTTGGTCATTAAAATACAAAGTTAAATCAAAACAAAAATGGTAGGCTAGAGCTGCAAGCGGAGCTGCATAGTTCATTTGTTTTGAAATTTTGCTGCTTTGATTGGTCAGTCATTTGAATTTGATGGCTGTGCAAGTTACCCTCTGTTACCCTCCCCTCAAGTTACCCGAACTTCACGGTACTTGCTAAAAATGACTCTTTGTCACAACTGGTTTCACTATTAACACATAACTATCTGGTGAAAAAAGAAAAAAAAGATCATACCTCTGCTGTTTGTAGTTTTGGTGAAGAAGAGAAGAGAGGATTAGTAATGATGTTGTTTGTTGTGGAAAATTAACTCTTTTTGTACTACTTACTAAGCATGATCAATTTATTGGTGCATTCACTAACTACACAAACATAAAGTACTTAGTAGTAAACAAATATTAAACCTCTATAAACACTCTACAAAAGACCAGAAAATATGATAAAAATTTATACAGCAGCAGCAAGTTTCCAAGCAGCCATTAAAAAGTTCTCACGATGATAATAACAAAGGGTTGGTTACACTTCTTACCTTTAGCGTATTTTATTTATTAAGAAAAGCCATGTTTTTTATCACTTTTTTATCTTTGTGAGTGAGTCCACCTTTAGAATATTTGCCGTAGTACGCCCGCAGCCAAACGCCCACGCCATAATTTGCGCCCCAAAAAATGTCTCGCCAGCCAGACACACGGAAGGCTATTGTAATACTTTCGCTAAGCGAAATTAACAAGACGACTCGGAAGTCGAAAATTTCGCATAATGGGCTATTCCAGAAAAAAACCATTCATGGGGGGTGGAGGATATATTGTCCAGGGGTATTGAAAAAACCCTGAAAAACTGCCATGTCCATGGGGTGAATCTGCGATGTCCAGGGATAAATATTTGTGTCCAGGGGGTCAACTTGATGCTTGTCCAGGGGGTGAAAAATCGAAATGTCCAGGGGTAGATCACAGAAAAAATAATATATCCTCCACCCCCCATGAACGAATTTCTTCTGGAAAAGCCCAATATTCAAAATGAGAAAAATTGACCATAAAATAACGAGGTCAAGCAGGGGGGTATCTGCTGTACAACGACGTGTTAAACGTGATGCATGAAGAATATTGTACACGAGGTTGTAGATACCATTTTACTTTTTCATAGAGAACCTAAATGGGAGGATTTGTAGCATTGAGTTTAAAGCCCGAAGGGGAGTTCAATCTCTAACCTTTCTCAGGCAAGAAAAAGTGAAGCCTTTAAAAAATGCGGACAGATTGAATGTAGGAATTCCTTTGTTTACGATTGATATTTTTTTCGAAATTTAGCGGTAAATTTTAGTTTCAATCCGTCATTTGTGTAAAAACCAGGCGAGCCGCTCAAGGCCGCGCAAGTTTGGTAGGATTTGTTGGCTTCAAATCCTACCAATGGGATTCGATTCTCGCCCTTCGGGGTTATACTTCATTGGCTTGTAGGGGTTCGAAATACCGTTTTCCCGTCAAAATTTTGGCTAAATCCCGGAATCCCGAAAATTGAAAAAAATGATAACACCGTCACACCAGTTTGTAGAGGTTAAAATACCGGCATAATGGCAAATAAATAGGCTAAATACCGTCACCGTCTGATTTTAAAATACCGTTTTCCCGTCTTTTTTTCGTCAAATCCCGTAATACCGTACTTAAAAAGGGCCAATCCCGTCAGTGTGACAACCCCCCCTAAATCCTTTCCATAAATCATCATCAAGATTCTTTTTTATAAGCGTAGAAAAGGCTTTCTATAGATGGCAATTTCACAATTGACTTCATACAGAAGAATAGTATAAATTATCCTAGGCTACAGTAGTCTAACACTTTATACTTCTTAGGAATATACTTCTTACAAAGTATACAGAATAAGTGTAACTTGCACTTCAAATGAATACTCAAAAAATAAATATACCCAAAGGCTCAATCTGAGCTAGATGGGCTCTTCCAGAAAAAAAATTGTACATGGGGGTGGAGGATTTTGTCCGGGGGAGGGGGGTAGCAAAAAATCATCAAAATTTACCTTGTCCGGGGGGGGGGAATTTGCTCTGTCCGGAGGTAATTTGGGGTGTCCGGGGGGGTCAGCAGATGCTTGTCCAGGGGTAAAACCTATTGTCTGGGGGGGCCAAAAGTCACCCTGTTTGGGGGGTAAATCACTAAAAATTGTTATATCCTCCACCCCCATGTACAATTTTTTTCTGGAAGAGCCCATTTTTCCAAACTGAAAAATGAGAGTATCAATTAATAAACTCACTAAAATATGGCTGTTTTAAGCCCAAATTTTCCAACCGAATGAAGATATGTTAAAAAAGCTCAACCAAGGCTTTTTGCCAAGACAGAATAAGGGGCTTATTTAGCACTGTCACTCAATTTTTCCCACCTGCTGTACCCCTATTTCAGGTTCGAATTTTATTAAACAATAAGAGATATGGATATCAAAATGCATGCTTATAGAAAGGTAGTGTTATGCTTATGGAAAAAAAAAACATTATTGACCTTTGCAAATCTTCTTAGCAGCATGGTGTCAACCTTCCTCCACCCGTTAACAGCCGAATGCCATTAAAAATTGAAAATGATTTGTCGATGGCCCCTTCAGGAGTGCAATGTCAAGTTGAAAACAATTAAGAAAACTCCAGACTCCAGCATCAAAACAACAATAAGAATGAATAAACTCATAAATTATTGTTTTGTTTTTGTGATGTTGGAGCTTCATCTACCCTGCCGATGCACCAGACTTTTGCTCATCTTCTATTGGATGCTGAAAAGTATTATTAGATTACACCGCTCAAAACTGTCTGGTGTTTGTCTACTGTTAAGTTGCACAAATTCTTGAAGCTGGACAAGCACCAGACTTTTTTTCCTTTTACCCGGCAACAGTAAGAGTGATTCAAATCTGGTCCCTTGTTTTGTTAGGATTGTCCAGTGAAACAAAGTTTTCTCGGTTGACACCAGCCATTCACGGTGGTAAAAAGTAGCTGTATTTTGCCCACATAGACTAAGCCTGTGACGTCACACAGCGAATTATGTTTAGGTTTACAGAGCCTTGTAGAATAATCAAAATGCCTTCAAACTTGGTAAGTAAATTCAAAACAATAAAGGAAAAATTGTTGTCTTGAAAATTTTTTAGATTTCCCGATTTTCAAAAACGGGAAACCCTCATTTTTACCCCCGTCTTTGGCAAAAAATCAGACCTAGCAGAAAATTAAAGGCCCTAATTCAGTAAGTCTCAAGATAGAAGATTTCCTTTTAACCATAACTTCCTTCATGTCAGTTTTCAGCTTTTAAGTATATCGGGAACATACAGTTTAAACTCTGCAATTCGTTTTTTTACCATATAAGGTCATACCTTTAATTCTAAATTTCTGGAGTTAAACATAAGCTGAAATTAAAAGTGACCCCATTTTTAAGCACTACTGGTCAATATCTATCGTTTGAAAATGTTGCTTTAAGCATGATACCAACTTCAAATTTTCGTTTAAATTTTGATGACGTATTTTTCTGTCACGTGATGACTTTCTTTTCAAAAAAGTTTTTGATTTTTTTTGGAAAATAGTTTGAAAAATATTTAGGGCAAAAAAAATTATTCTAAGGCTATAAGAATGATAAAGAACAGGATAATGGATATAAGTCATTAAGTAAGTGGTAATAAAAAAGCCTATTTTGACCACCGTTTTCTGTGTCCGGTGCTTCAGTAAGGCTGCTGTGCTGGCAGGGTCGTAACCTTATTTAACCTGGACATAGTGTCCTATGAAAACAAAGGTCTATTCAAGATAGACCTTTTGCTAGTCAGGATGTTGAATAATTTAAAAAGACCAGCCTCAAAACAATGATTAAGAAAAATAAATGCATAATCAGAATAATCATGTGCTATATGTGGTCATTGTTTTTAGTGCTAGAGTTTTTAAAATTATTCAACAGGACACCCGGACTAGCAATAGGTCTATTTAACATTCTCCCACTTTTCTCCCACAATTTGTAACGAGTCAAATCAAAAACTTTTTCCAACAATGACCAATGGGGGATAAGATGTACTGTAGATTGATTTCCACCTTCACATGTTATGGCCAGACGGTGTCAATCGAATGAATCGAACGCCGAATCAATTGAATGCAATAGAATAATAATTGCAATCAAATATCACCAAGGATTTGCTGTTCGATTGTACTGATTATGTTTGATTACACTCGATTGATTTAATTGTATTCGATTTTATTCACTCTCGTACCGTATATACTTACAACACGCTTGGCCGTCCACGCTAAAAACGCTCTAAAGAAATGATCCAATTTAATTTAATCCCAATCAAACTTATAGAACATAATCGTAATCAAACATAATCAAAGGTAGTTTACAATCAATCAAACCAATTATCAAACGTTTTACTCGAACGCAATCGAACACGATCGAATATCACCAAAAATCAAAAAAGTTTGTGGTCTATATAACCGATAACCACAGAAAGCCCTATTTCCACGAAACAGCGCTTGAGGTACAGGTGAATCATAAATTGAAAAAAGATAAATCATTTTGAAAATGACGTCATTTTCTACATTTATAAATGCAAAAACTATGCAAATCTATTTCGGCAATCTATGAATGTATAAAAAATGGCTGCTTCCATATGAATGTGATCAACGACGAAAAGCTCTATTCATTGTTCATCAACACCTATGACTAATTGCTAAAAAATATTATACCTGTGTTTTTGTATTGAAGGGTTCTGTTGTTAGTTGTTGTGGGTGGGGGTGTGGTCAAAAAAAGCCAAAAACTCTACTGAGCACTGTAAAAGCTTATTGGTGCATTCACTAACTACACAAACATAAAATACTAAGTAGTAAACGAATGACAAACCTCTTTAAATACTCTACAAGTTACCAGAAAACATAATAAAAATATATACACAGCAGGAAAAGTGTGCAAAAAGTGTTTACTTCAAGCAGCCATTAAAAAGCTTTCACACGGAATGTTTACAAACCCTTGGTTACACTCACCTTGTAGAACGATTAAAGAAATATTGTTATTCATCTTTGTGCGTGAGTCCATCTTTAGAATATTCTAGAATGTTCTAGAAGAACATGTGGAGCACTATGAACACGAAGAACGAGTGCTGAGTGTTAATTTTTAGCACTACGACCGCAGAAAACCGATTGTAATACTTTCGCTATGCGAAATTAAAAATTGGATTTAATGAACAAACTGTTATTATTCATATCTAGGTTTTTGAGCTGGTGAAATTATAAAGTTTAGAAACGCTTTTATAGCACTACAGTGTGTTCCGCAAAAAAGTATATACTCAAATAATTAAAGTCAACTTTTGAAATAAATGATGATCGTTTTTGAATGATTTTTAAAACTACTGAAAGTACAGCTATTCAGTTTTCTACTGTCCAAATTTCATTTTAGTGAAATATGACGCTTTTACTACACCCTGTTGAAGTTTAAAACAAGAAGCCCGTTGGGCGTGAAGGCCCAGCAAAAGCGAAATTTTCGCGCGCGATTTTCGCGAATTTTGGAATTTCTAAAAATTCTAAAAAATGTTTAACAAGATTTCAAATTTCCCCGAGAAAAGGGATGACCAAAGCATTTAAAATTTTACTGCGTCAAACAAAACACAATGAAACATAAGTCGACAAGGATAATTCTCCCTTTCTTCATTTCTTAGAACAGGGAAGTGAAAAAATAAACGAAACATAATGTATTTAATCAAAGATGAATTGAATGTTGAAAGCTCGAAACTTTCTACTCGAAGGTAAACAATCAAATTCAAAATATCATTAAATTCAACTTCCATAAGAAACAACATCAAAAAATGTAAAAATGGTGCCACATCGATTTATTGAGCTTCTTCGTTGTATTGTCTTTGTTCATCTTCTCCCTCTTTCCTCCATCAAGGTCAATTCGACTTGAAAATAATTATATGTCGAGTTTGAAAAATCAAGCCACCAATTCGTTAAACGAGACAGATCCAGAAATAACCATTTTCACACGTAGCATCATGGAAAAAAAAAAGTTCCAATCTTGTTCCAATTTACACATAAACTCCATTTTAGTGTCCATTAACAAATTCCAGAATCAGTTTACTTGAAATAAATCGGTGTCGAGTACGTTGTCGAGTTTGAAAATCATGCCACGTCCCACTGTCACTGTACTGACCGTTGTTTAACAGCGACAGATCCAGAAGCAACACTGTGTCTTATTTAAATTTACACATTTCAGTTTATTTATTTCTATATTAGAAGCCATTATTTCCTAAAAGTAAAGTCTTTTTGAAAACAAGAAACTTAAAATGGCAGTGATTTAAGGTAGAATTTTCACCCCTAAAGCTTTATGAAAACTTGAGCAAAAACTATAAGATATGACAGAATGTTGAAAAAGGTTTACAAAGAAAAATCACTAAAAAGTTTCTTTGGTTTGAAAGTCTCTAAAGCAAAGAAAATGTTCAAGAAAGTAATGAATCAACACGAATCAATTTCCTCTTTTCGACCGCCATCTTGTTTTATTTGAAAACATTTGTTGTTTAAGGAGCGCGAAATCAGAAAATATATCTTTTTTTAGCCAGTACCCGACTTTAGCAAGCTTTTCCCTGTCCAGACGGCAAAAAGTGTGGTACTGGTATTAAGCGCCGTTTCTACCAAAACGGGCAGACACACGGAATGAAGGACGGAAGGACGGACAGAGTTGCAAATGAAAGGCCCTATCGCTAGCGCTGGGCCAAAAAGTCGAGATGCATAATTTTTATTACCAAAGAGTTCATTAATTTTTGATTGACAGGTCAGTTTTTTGTCAATTTAATGAAACTTTGCATTTTGAAAGATTGACCTATGCAGCTTGGAAATTAATTATCTCATTAACAAAAGGCTTTTCCAAAGGAATTCTTTCAGCAGTGGAAAGACGAATGATATTTCTTTCTTTTGCATTACAAATTTAGATTTTTTTTATCTTTCTTCCAATTTGAAATTAACGTTTCTTTTTAGTGAAGTAATTATGAAAATATTTACTTGATCTCCGATGTTTAAAATCTACACCTTTGCTTACTTATGACTTGATATCTCTTGAATCGAAAATTCTCTTGCATTGAATTTTTGACCACAAAAAGCTTGATGGTTATGCTTTTAGCTGGTTTAAGAATTAAACTCAATAAGATAGTTTTTTCAGAGCTACGCTTTACTTTTTGAGTATACGTTAAGAACATTTCTAGGCTTGAAAAAGTTTAATGTTCTTATAAAATGTGGCATAACTCAGAGCTTTAAATAAGTAAATTCTAATATTTAAGTAAATTTACAGGCACTGTAGTTAAAATGGAGTATGACGCCTGAAATACCTCAATTTTATCTTAAACTACTTTAAAGAAACATTAAATGATAATCAATGAGATGAAATAATAGGATGAAACATGAAAGGATTTTTCTCTTACCGCTTTCAATAAAGTGTCGTCTTCAAATAGCCATTTGTATGGAAGCCAGGGACGACGTATGTTTGAATGTGGAATTTTCGGACACAGGTGTTCGTAACAAATGATTGATTGATATTGAAAGTATGACAAAATGTGTTTAAACTGAAAATTAAAATTGATACAAATTGATCTAAGTTAATTAATTAAAAATTTGATTGAAATGTACTTCAGAAAAATTGAGTTGACAAAGCCTTGATATAAAAAAAAGTATGAAAAACATTAGCTTACCAGCCTGCCAATTGTGAAGTGATGTGTAAAAGTACTCCAAATTTTCAAAATTTCAAATGTAAATTTTGAAATAAATGTAGAAAACTAGATTCAATTTGTTCACTGATTTCTTGAAAACATTCTGATCTCTGCATACCACACTCACGCCTTATGATATGTGATTGAATAAGAGTGAAAAAAGCTGAAATGAGATCTGATATGCTAGATCTCGAATGTTCACGGGAGACACTAATTAATAAATATAAAGAACTAATTGACATATGACGCCATAATGAGTACAAAATTTGTTTTTTAATTGCTTTTCTTATAAATAAAATGGTATCTTTTGCACGTTCGTGCTACATTCCCCCAACGTGGAAAAGTGAAATGTGAATCCATCCAGAAACAGTTCAGTTCTTAAACATTGCATTGAGTTCTTGCAAAATATCCATTTCACCAACATGTCGAATAACAACTAAATCTCTGACACACCTGGTAGTTTTATTATATTCATTATAAAAACACTGGTCTTGAAGGCTTTTGTCTCTTTTGATTGTTAAAAGATAGAGCTTACGTACCAAAATCGATTTATTTTGCAAACTTTTTGATCATGTGATTAGAAAAGAGACCAATCCGAAGAGGATTTTTTGGTAACGTGATCAAAAAGTATGTTTGTAACAAAAGAAAATTGAGCAAAAAAAATAAAACAAAACATTGCCAGACCGGTGTTTTTTATCATGACTATGGTTTTACGTTTTGCAGTTTCATTTGAATTGACATACTCCTTATCAACTTTACCAATTTTACTATCTTTACTAACATGAACAGTTTGTATTCATCCAAGATGATATGTCTGGGCAATGGAAGAATCGTTCTTAAGGAAAAGGACAATATCACCCTTTTTCAAGTGCTTGTCGTTCTTAAACCACTTTGGTTGTGAAATAAGCTTTGGAACATGTGAGATCAACCAATTTTTGAACCACGTGTTGAAGATGTCGATATTCGTTTGGATGGTCTTGTTGAATGTTGATGGAAAATTGACTGGACCAATGGGACCTCTCTCGTTGTTACGTCCGAGAAGAATTCTGTTGGGTGTAATAAGGTCCATGCTCTCGAAATCAGATGTGATGGAACCAAGTGCGAGAGGCATGTTGTTGAGACTGTTCGAAATCTCTGATGCCACTGTTTCCCATTGAAGGATTGATAGTCTTGATTGAGAAATCTTCCTCTCGATCGATCTTGAAATATCCTTGATTTTGCGTTCAACCTTTCCTTGGTAGTTGTGTCTGGACTAACGTCGAATTCAATGGAGTAGTTGCGATGAAGTCTGGCTCGTATATCGTGGAAGTCAATTTTGACATTTTTACATCCTTTGATAAGTTGGCTACAAGAGTAGATGAAGAGCTTCTGAGGATAACCATGGTGAGATGCAAATCGTACGAACGCTTGGATGAAGGGGACAGTGCTATAGTCGTCCATGATCTTGATTGATGTAGCTGAAGTCGTCATGCAGCAGAAGACCGTCAACCAAAGTTTGATTGTTGATCGACTGTGGTGATTGCAGTATGCCTTTACAGGCCCTGCAAGATCAATCTGAGAATAATAAAATGCAGGGGAAATTGTTAATTGAGGAGACGAGATCTTGCCCATTTCAATGCTCACAGTCTTCTTCTCGATGTACCGACATCGAGTACAGTTTCATTTGATACGTTTGACAATTTCACGTCCTTCAAGAACGTATGCTCTCTTAAGGACAAAACGTAATTGATTCGTTACCACTGTGTTTCACTGTTATGTCTTAGCAGTGAACCTCGTTGATGATGCTGTATGCTAAAGGTGAGTGTTTGTCGACGAGTGGAACGAAGAAGCTTGTTGATTGCAAGTCATGCATTGATGATGCCATTGGAGTGACGATATTGATGGCTTCTGTTGATAGAAACTGTCCTAAGTAGTAGAGGATGCCACTGACTTCTTGGCTGATTTTGTTGTAGACAGATGGCTTGTTGAAATGTTTGACCTCCGTCGTTGCTTTGCGAAAGAAATAATCTTCCGCTTGCTTGATGTCGTCTTTGGATGGACCATTACTGGATTGATCGAACTTTGCTGTGACTGTTCTCGTCTTTTTCTTGTTGTTTCTCATCCATCTCATCTACCTGATGCTCTTGATAATTATTGCTAAAACCCTAACCATTTTCATTGTTTCAGAAAACAATTGATGTTCTAGCTTTGTCCGCAAAGGACAACTGTCATGGCGGCTCGAAGATGTCTGATTTAAAAAAATGTTTATCAGTCTCATGTTTAAAAAGTTCTCTAGCTCTTTCTTTTTGTACATTTGCAGAAAAAAAGTTTGAAAGTAAGGCTAGCATTCCAAGCCGGATACATTTGTGAAATCTAATGTGAGAAAAACACCATTAGACAAGAAATTCAGACAAAATACTTATAGTGTAACAAAATTTTCAATTGGAAATATCTTTCCAAGACTGTCCCCAGAAGAGCTGGAATTAACATAAATAAGAATATTGAGTGTCTTGGCTCCACTGTGATATGAAAATCCTTTGGAGACATGTGGTGGCAAGGTGGTTTTTTTGAGGTTGAAGTTTGAAAATTTCCGGTGTCAACATTAAATTTCTTATACACAACATGTCTTTTGCATCTTTGTCACAGCTTGAAACGTCATAACGACTTATAATTATCAATTAAGTGGAAGAATCTGACTCGCATAGGACAGTTTTAAGTCTCTTTTGGGAATTGGATGAGTGAGGGAAGGAGAGTGAACAATAATATCATTACTGCGGACATAGCTTAGTACACGAGAAATCAGCAAAAATCTGTTACTTGTATATCCAGTGTATAATAAATCCTTGGTTTATCTTGCTTTTACTTCCGATGGAACAACAAAGTTGACGTTGCATGTAACATCAAGAGGTGTCTTTAAGCCTAATTGACTTTAATGACTGCGTTTCTTTGTGAAACTCTTGAAGATCTTTAGAGGTAAGAGTAATTTTGCTTACCTTTTTAACAGGAAACTTGGATTCATTTTGATACATCCAGTCTTGGCCGATGAACCGTTCTGACTTTGGCTGGACCTCTGATAACTGGACACCTCTCCTTGTTGCTACGTCGGCCATCATTTGATTGGAGTTTATGAATCTCCAGATGTTTGTGAGTCAATGGACTTCGATTACTCTGTTTCGAACCAACTGCTTGAGTTGAAGCTCAGTGTTTGATATCCAATGAAGCACAATGGTGTTGTCTATGATTTTCAAGCATCCTTTGTGATGTTTTTGGAATGCTCTTTTGACATAATATAATATGACGACGCGAAAATTTTAAAACCTATCTCAATCATTTTCAAACTGTTGCGATCTTTTTTAAACTGTCGGGATATTTTTCAAGTTGTCATGATAATCTTCAGACTGTCGTGATATATTTTTTTACATTTTGTTAAATGCATGTAACAACCTTCTACTCAGAATCATATTCGAACTCGATACTTTTTTCGTAACACCCTGTATAAGAGTAAGAATTTCTGTCCAACTATATTCACTCAGAAGATTTGGATGCCAGAGAAGATGCCAGAGCGTGAAGTAATATTAGAAGATATTACAATGGTGTATATCGTGAAAATAAACAATTAAGTCAATGCTTAAAAAATACATTAGCTTTTTGTTTTTGTCGAGGCTGCAATCCACTAATAGGGGCGAGTACTCTTAAAATAGCTCTTACTGCAATTTCTTTTATAGATAGTAAAAGATCACTTAGTAAGATTAAGGCTGACATGAAAGAAATGCTTACTGGAAAGTAAAAAATCAAACAATGCTTGGAAATAATGAGAAATTGAATTGATGTTTTTCTACCCGGTCTGCTCTTCTAAATTTAATTTTAGTGTGACAAATGTAAATTCCTTCTATGAATTAGCATACACACAAATAATATACTGCAGATTATAAAAGGAGGTGAAAAATATTCAGGATATAAGAAAAAATAATAGAAAGTTGATTTTGCGAGGATACGAAATGCATTTCCAAAAACTGATCTAAATCCATCGATTAGATTTGCATTTGAATCTGAGACAGTGTTGAACAAGAGCACTTTGCCTGCTGATTGAGCTTGAAAATAAACAAAGCACTTAGTTGCCATAATAATTACACCAAAAGCTATCTGTCCAGCCATTGTTGGTATCACTATTAACTTTGGAAGAACCAGGAGAGACAAAAGACATCCAGCCAGTGAACACGCCATGACATATCCATAAAATATTGCCAAGGGTCCTTCAAAAACCTTTTGATAAACTAGCACCATCAGAAAGATATAGGTTGAAAATCCAACAATAACATGAAGCCAAGACAAAGTGTTCATCTGCCAATGAAAAGTATTAATGGAATACAAAGTAACCATAGCAACTGCAGTCGTTACTGAATATCTTAAGACTCCATAACTTAGACATAGTGATAAAATATCTAATTTAAAGAGTTCTCTCCAACCTAGTAACCTCCTTTCTTGAGAAGCTTCTCCATCTGTGTTGCTGGATGAGTTATCATCTCTGTCGACAAGAGGTTCCCGTTCGGGGTCCTCATCTTTCTCTCTTTCACGTTCCTCAACAAGAGGTTCCCAATCGGGGTCTTCCTTCTGCTCTCGAACACGTGCATCAACAAGTGGTACCCGATCTTGGTCCTCCTCCTGCTTTCGAACACATGTCTCAACAAGAGGTACCCGTTCGGGATCATCCTCCTGCTTTCGACCACGTGCTATCGCAACAGCATCTTCACCAAGTTTTTCCAGATCTTTAGAAAGATCGATAACCAAAAACCAAGATATTACAAAGATGACTAATGTTATTGCAGCGGTTAAAAATTGGATTGCGTTGTATTTATTGATTTTCCAGCTACCGATATGGATATTGACGTAGGAGAATAAGATAGGAAGACCAGGACCAACATTCATTCCAACAGAATAAAAAAATTCATACCAACTAAGAACTTTGACCAATTCTTTGTGATTATAGCATCTTCTGAATTCTCCTAGAATTGAAAAAATATGATATAGATATTGTTGAGATGATAGTTATTGAACATATGATACAGAAAATCAACATTCAATGTTTTGAAACCTGTGTGTCACAGACACGTTAGAAACCCAACCCAGCTGGAAAAATTGATTCAAATTTCGTCCCCGGTGGGAAAATTGCCCATTTTTTTTAATTCGATTGAAAAAATTGCACTCCACACCTTCCACACTGGATTTTTTAGCTTTGAACAACAAGAATTTTTAACCCTATATGGTTACGATAGAAGTTTTTATCATCGCTGTGGTAAATACAGGAGAGTTTCTTTAACTCGAACTTCTTTACTTTAATTGGATTAACTTTTACGAAATTAATTCTTGCGAAAATGCGTAAGATTGCTGACTTGCGATATTAAAGTTTATTCACGATAAGTGTGCACTCTTTTTTCTTTTACCTATAACTTTTGAAGGAATTCTTAAATCTTTATAAATTTGGTATCATCGGAAAGATATTAGTGAGTGGAACAATTTAAAATAAAAAAATATTTAAAAAAATTCTAAAAATGAAGATCAAAATGAAAAAGAAAAAAATGAAGATCTAGTAGAAAACTATCTCTCTGCTATAACTATCATTTTCACTGAAGTAAATCATTGATCATCGAACGTTATCACTGTGAAAAAATATTTCAAAAATGTTTCAAAAATGTTTTCTGCTGTTTTTTGGGGTCAATCACTTATCAACTTTATATCATAACTTTATATTGAATAAATACTTTAATGAATTTTTTTCACAGTGATGACCTCATAAGATCAAAAAATCTCTCCAGTGAAAATGAAAGTTATAGCACTTTTCTACAAGATCTTCATTTTTTTCTTCTTCATTTTCATCTTCATTTTTAGAACTTTTTTAAATATTTTTTTATTTCAAATTGTTCCACTCACTAATATCCACGTGAAATTTTGATAATGCTTTTTCGGTGGAGGAGCCAGAAGTACTTTGTTATACTTGGGGCGTGGTTTTCACTGAAATTTTTAAAACCCCTAGAGAAAGTTTTTTGGGAATTTGAAAATTAAGTCTCATATTTTTCCCACCCAAAACGCCCGTGCGTTGTTTTTACACAAACGTTGGATTGAAAGTAAAATCTATTGTTACCCGTTAGATTTAGAAAAATACAGTCCTCGAAAACAAAGGAACCGCTAGGAATGGGAACTAACTGGATTCACTTTTTCTTGACTGGGAGGGGTTAAAAATTCTACTCTACCCCTTCGGGCTTTAACTCAATGATCGGGATACCATTTTTTTTCTAAAAAATTGATCGAATATGGCGGATATAACTTACCCCCAGGTTAAACCAGTGCTAGTTTATACGTAGAAAAAAGACCTTACCACATACTGCAGTTTGCAAGGATTCATTGATGCCGCATAGAAATCTTCCAGTCAATACCAACCAAATATGCCAAGGGATTGAATACATTAAGTTCCCAATACATATGACACCCAAATTGAGCAAAAACACAAATCGTAAATTTCGCGTACGATCAATGTATCGTCCAAAAAGCATTCCGCTTATAAGATTACTAATAGCAAATAAAGTCTCATTTACACTGTAATAAAATGTTGCTTGAAGTAAAGATAACCCAAAGTTCTCCGAGAAGTAGTAGAGTAAAGTCACTTCCAGTGATTGGCTTTCAATTCCATAGACGAGAATCAGAATACATGCGAGAGCTGTAGTTCGAGTTCTACTTTTCTTCCATGCGAGATATTCCATTGAGGTTTCCATTATGTGATTTCCAGTAACCTTTTGTATTCCTCAGCTAAAATAAAAAATTTGATTTTTAAAATCTTCTTAATATGTATGGTTTTATAAAGTTTGATAATATTATTTGAAATAATATCTGAAATTCATTACATTACATACAAATCAAAAATGCGTTCTCAAAATTTCTAAACTATTCAAAATACACGATTGCAAAAATATGTGGCGATAGCAATCTAAAGTTGATGAACAAACGGTTATTCATATCTAGATTTTGGATGGATCAGGTCGGGTTAGCGTGAGGCATGGCCACGAACTGAATTGATATTTTCACTGTTCAGTTGGTAGCCAGGAATTGAATATGATAAAAATACAGACCGACAACTGCTCCTCCTACTTTCACTGTTCAGTTCCTGGCCAAGATTCCACCCATGATCAGTTCAGCTCGTAGCCAGAACCCCACCCAAGATCATTCATTTCGTAGCCGAACCCCCCTCTGATCAGTTCAGTTCGTAGCCAGAACCCCACCCATGATCAGTTCCTTTCGTAGCCAGAACCCCACACAGGAGCAGTTCAGCTCGTAGCCAGAACCCCACACAGGATCAGTTCAGCTCGTAGCCAGAACCCCACCCAAGATCAGTTCAGTTCGTAGCCAGAACCCCACCCATGATCAGTTCAGTTCGTAGCCAGAACCCCACCCATGATCAGTTCAGCTCGTAGCCAGAACCTCAACTGAGATCAGTTCAGCTCGTAGCCAGAACCCCAACCAAGATCAGTTCAGTTCGTAGCCACAACTCCACCCATGATCAGTTCAGCTCCTAACCAGGGTGCTACCCAAGATCAGTTCAGCTCGTAGCCAGAACCTCAACTGAGATCAGTTCAGCTCGTAGCCAGAACCCCACCCATGATCAGTTAAGTTCGTAGCCACAACTCCACCCATGATCAGTTCAGTTCGTGGCCATAACTCCACCCATGATCAGTTCAGCTCGTAACCAGGGTGCTACCCAAGATCAGTTCAGTTCAGCTCGTAGCCAGAACCCCACAAAGGATCAGTTCAGCTCGTAGCCATAACCCCACCCATGATCAGTTCAGTTCGTAGCCACAACTCTACCCAAGATCATTTCAACCCCACACAGGATCAGTTCAATTCGCAGCAAGAACCCCACACAGGACCAGTTCAGTTCGTAACCAGGTCCCACCCATGATCAGTTCAGCTCGTAGCCAGAACCCACCCATGATCATTTCAGCTCGTAGCCAGTGCGCTACCCAAGATCAGTTCAGCTCGTGGCCAGAACCCACCCATGATCAGTTCAGCTCGTAGCCAGAACCTCAACTGAGATCAGTCAGCTCGTAGCAAGAACCCTACCCAAGATCAATTAATTTTGTAGTCAGTAAGCCACCCATCCATCAGTTCACTTTGTAGCCATGACCTCACCCAAGATCAGTTCATTTCATAGCCAGAACTCTGTCTATGATCATTGCAGTTTGTGACTAGGAAAGACCCCACCCATGATCAGTTCAGTGTGTGGCAGGTTTCAAACCATGATAATTTGCATTCGTGAACCAGAACAAATTCTAATTTTTGACTTCGTAATAAAAGCCAGGACCCATATCCCCTTTCCTCAGGTCGGGTTGGCCTGAGGCACGGGTAAAAACTGTACTTGTGAATAAAGTCACACGTATACATTGTACCCAAAACTATTTTTATTGATCGAATTCACTAGTATAGTTTATACCCGCTTCAAATATATTTTACACCCGTGATCAAATATACTTTGTACCCGTGATCTAGTATACTTTATACCCGTGATCAAATATACTTTACACCCGTATTCATGTATACTTTACACCCCTGGTCAGGTATACATTGTACCCGTGACTGAAACAGATTTGTTTAATTTTGTATTAAATTTCTCTGATCTTCACATTCGCCGGACCCTTTAGAGCAAAGCGTGGTCCTTGTAGAATGGACTATCTGTTATGAAATAATTTTGGATTAAAGTTAACGCCAAATGAATAGTTTTAGATTCAAGCAAAGGGAATGTAAATTGAGACAAGGGAAAATTTTGAGAACCTGATTGCTTTTATTTTTAATAGTCTTTATAAAAAATGAACGATAAAAGATGTTCGATTGTATAATCATCATTAAACAATCTAAAGTCTGTCTCGAAATAATTTGCAGCTGGAGAAAAAAATGGCTGTAACCTTTTGATAGAATTCGAATCAAGTTGCGATTTTGTGCTCGTTAAAAGATATTCGTGAGTGGAACATTATCAAGTAAAAAAATTGAGAAAAAAAAGGAAAATGAAAATGAAAAATGAAGAAGAAAAAAATCAACTTTTTGTAGAAATGTGGTATAATTACCATTTTCACAGGAGTGACTCTTCAATCTTAGATCATCATCAATGTGAAAAAGTTTTTCAAAAATATTCATTCAATCAAAAGATATCAAACAAAGTTTATTGCTGGTTGATCGACAAAAGGCTGTTTTTTTGTCGTTTTTTACCAGTTTTTACTAATTTAACGAAAGTCAAATAACTATTTGGTTGAATATTACATAAAGATTAAAGCACATATGGTTCATTTTGGTCCATCATTGTGGATAATAGATATTGACTGCAGTTATGATGTTATCAAATGGTCGATCCAGTCCATACCAATCTCTTAAAAAGAAAATATACCTATGTTAGATAAAAAAAGTGTCTTTCGCTAAAAAGAAGCCTTAGATTTACGTTTTTAGATTGTAAAAAAACATGCAGGATTATCATGAAAGTGAAAAATAACGGAAACATAAGCTCGATTCGAGTTTAGCTTTTAAGTTTTTGTATAGTTATGGTAGTTATAATAAGTTATATTAAGTGCTTTCATACCTCCACATGAAAATATTGTAGTTCGATTCCTTTCATTGCTTTCAATTTAAGCTTGAAGCGATTCCAATATGATTCAATATGCTAATGAAAGAAAAAGAAACATTATTGCATAAGTTATATTTTGTAGGAGGAGCCCCCCCCCCCCCGCGGCACCCCTTATCACGCCCATCAAGCAAAATTTTTCTCTATCACGTAATCACGAAAATTGCTGGAGGTTTGTCATCACGCAAAAAATAGCGAAAAATAGCCCAAATCACGCATCACACCAAAAATCTTGATCACGCCATCACGACGCGACAAAAATCTCTAATCACGCTATCACGTAAGAAAAAAGCCCCAATCACGCCATCACGCAAACCGCTGGGGGCCTCTAGCAGAGCAAGAAAAGAACTAGGAAACCTTGTAGTATTGGTAAGTTACAGAGAAATATGTCTTTGAAACTAAAAACCTTTCCTTTCGGAAGCAGATCGTAATATTGTACATTGAAATAATTTTACAAATAATGACCATTGAAAATATAATTGGATAAGCAAGTTATAACAGGAAAACGAAAAGAAAGTAGATATATACACCCTCTTTAGAGCTATTAGACTTACCTGTGTGTGAGCACCTGTGACAGGGTCAACAAAATGATACGTATGATTCACGGTGTTCCCTGGTAGAAAATCTTGATAAGATCTTACCAAGATCTTTTAAAGAAACTTGGCAAGAACTTTGTAGGTTTCTTCTCAAGATCTGTGCAAAGAACTTTAAAGATCTTGACAAGATCTTGACACGATCGTTTAGGATCTTTAAAGATCTTTAAGGATTCTTGAAGGTTTTAAAGATCTTTCAAGAATCGTATTCAAAAATATACACACCCAAAAGATAAATCTGCTAAATTTTCTCCTTTCAACTAATAAAGAAATCATAAGATTCTTAGACCTGAATATTAATGGTTCCTAAATTTTAGAATATTTGCCTCGACTTTGACAATTACAAGATCTCAAAACAGATACACATGAGATTTTTTAACTTCAAATCAGTCTAACTGACGAGTTAGGCTAACTGTCTAGATCGCTATTTATCCGGTATTATACTCCACCCCATTGTTTTCTTCGCCCTTACTTGTCAGCGCTAAATTACTCATTGTGGTGTATACAATATAGACTCTGTTGTGTAGCAATCTACTAGTTTGCCGTAATTCTACAGATATCTGTAGAAATATGAAATCTACATATTTTGTAGAATAATAATTCTACCCTATATACCCTATTTGTAGGGTTGTATGTAAATTTGATATTTAAATTCTTTAAAAAAAGTCAAAATCGAAGATTTTATCATAACCACAAATTTACGTGTTATTGTGTTTATTCAACAAGATTCTTAACCCGAACTTTATAAGAAACACTAAGAATCTTAAAATTTCTTTGCATATTTGTCAATTAAGATTTGGAAAGTCTCTTTATAAGAACTTGATAAGAAACGCTAAGAATCTTAAAGTTTCTTTGCATATTTGTCAATTAAGATTTGGAAAGTCTCTTTATAAAAACTTCATAAGAAACGCTAAGAATCTTAAACTATTTTATGGTTGCAAGATTTCATAAGATTTCATAAGATTCTTCTTAAGAACTTAATAAGAAACCTAAATTTTCTTACTATGAATGTGTGCGAAGAATCTTGACAATTCTTAACAATTTCTTGACACGATCTTTAAAGATCTTTTTGTAATAAGAAATTTTCAAGATTGCATAAGAATCTTTGTAAGATCTTACAAAGATCTCTTAAGATTCTTACTTGTTAAAGATCTTTAAAGATCTTTAACGATCTTTTCAGATCTTATTAAGAATTTTTACCAGGGTTGTGCTGAATGCAGTTTGGCACAAACTGTTGTAAACGATTGTAGGCGCGCCATTCATCACTATGAATAACACTGTTAGGATTTAAAACTCGATTAATGATACCAACCAAAGTCGGACGGTTTCTCCTATTGACGATTTCCATATATCCTTTTGCTAGAGTAAATCTTGTATCTACTAGCCCAAAAACCCAAACTGGTTGTGCCCGTCTTCCTCGACCTCCCTGTAAAAAAAAAGCTAAAGCTACTCACTAACCATTCTCCTAAATCAAAGAGCGATTTAAAATATGCATCACATTCTATGCCTCTTTTTAGAACATTGAGGTAGTAAATTTGAATTAGCAAATAGTAAATGAGATCATCAAGAGCTTTCTAAAATCTAGGAAACGTATTATAGTACAGTTGAATCCCGATAAGTAGTAGCTTAACTGGGCCGAGAAAAAGGTGGTACTACTTAGCTGAGTACTACTTATCCGTGGTACTACTTATCGGGATTCAACTGTATTTATAATCCAGCTAAAATCAACATACTCTTTGAGCATGTTGGAATTGACTTTCGTCAATCTGTACAACAAAGTTTATACCACCACCACCAAGAGTAATTGGGTTCTTTGCAGCTCCCGAGTGCATATTCCTCTTAATTTCTGAAACATTTTGATCACATGCTCTTTTAGGATACCGACTATATTTGTAGTTTTGGTCATTGATATCTTACTCGCCCACAGATAAATAACAAAGAATAGATCTGGCAGCGAAACTCTTGTCCGACCCCCCCCCCTTAGGAAATTTATTTGAAATTTTAGACCCACCTTAAGGTGAGGACGTATGAGGTTTTGAATTTTAATAACTCCGCCAACTTTATTTATAATTACTACCATCCCATAAAACCTTCCAAGTATCGAAAGCTGAAAGAAAAATGAAAGACTCACCATCGATATCCATCACAGCATCCGTCGTTTCGTTCCAATCGCATTGGTAATTGACAACCAGGGCAAGCTTTAATAACACTGATAAGTCCTTGCCCTTGTAAGAAGTGTATAATGGCAATTTTATCGTTGCCAAATAACAAAGCTCCCCATCTCTGCAAAAAGCGTCTTTGTACAGCAGCCATTCCTTCGCATTAACAAAAGATCAGCCTCACATTTGAATTTTATTTCGGTGGAAATATATAAATTCCCGACTGCTCTGTCTGATGCCTGGCCGCTTTATTATAGGAAACAAATTTTAAAGCCTCTTATCAAAAAGCTTTCGGTTGATAAAAGTCTAGACAATGTATTCTTGTTTTAGAAAGAAATACGAACATTGTTATTTGTGACCTGCTTAAATAGGAAAACTACTTATTACAAGAATCACTTTTCAGAAAGAAATCTAGAAATATGACTCATAAATTGGACTATGAGCCCCGATAATCAGCCGGATTCTTTTCATACTGTAATATTGTCTTATTCTAAAGGCGTGATTTTTTTCGGGGATACGGTAATTTTCAGATCGGATCTTTGCTGTGATGGGTCTTCATTTTTGTCAAAGACTTTCTTCAAATCAAATAAAAGGTAAATAACGATCAACGGGCAAAAATTTGTTTAGAAGACAAGGCATTTTTCACGGTCTTTTTTTATCACTTCGCAAGAATATTCTACTTTAGAGATCTAGACATCAAAATGAGAGCCCCCCTCCCAGCGGACCTAAAATTCGAGCCATAACGCCAATTTTCTTTCAGATTTCACGCCGTCACGCTTGAAAAATTCCATTTCGCGATCACGCCAATTCTTTTACCATTTCGCGCCACCATGCCTGTAAAATTTCTTTCATTCCAGTCCTGACTACGAACTGAACTAATCATGGGTGGGGTCCTATACGGTCTGACTTGATCTAGGTTGGGGTTCTGGCTACGAACTGAACTGATCCTGTGTGGGGTTCTGGCTACGAAATGAACTGATCATGGGTGGGGTTCTGGCTACGAGCTGAACTGATCTTGTGTGCGGTTCAGGCTACGTACTGAACTGATCATAGGTGGGGTTGTGGCTACGAACTGAACTGATCTTGGGTGGGGTTCTGGCTACGAGCTGAACCGATCCTGTGTGGGGTTCTGGCTACGAACTGAACTGATCATGGGTGGGGTTCTGGCTACGAACCGAACTGATCCTGTGTGGGGTTGTGGCTACGAAATGAACTGATCATGGGTGGGGTTCTGGCTACGAGCTGAACTGATCTTGTGTGCGGTTCAGGCTACGTACTGAACTGATCATAGGTGGGGTTGTGGCTACGAACTGAACTGATCTTGGGTGGGGTTCTGGCTACGAGCTGAACTGATCCTGTGTGGGGTTCTGGCTACGAACTGAACTGATCATGGGTGGGGTTCTGGCTACGAGCTGAACTGATCTTGTGTGCGGTTCAGGCTACGTACTGAACTGATCATAGGTGGGGTTGTGGCTACGAACTGAACTGATCTTGGGTGGGGTTCTGGCTACGAGCTGAACTGATCCTGTGTGGGGTTCTGGCTACGAACTGAACTGATCATGGGTGGGGTTCTGGCTACGAACCGAACTAATCTTGGATGGGGTTCTGGCTACGAACTGAACTGATCCTGTGTGGGGTTCTGGCTACGAACTAAACTGATCATGGGTGGGGTTCTGGCTACGAACTGAACTGATCATGGGTGGGTTTCTGGCTACGAACTGAACTGATCTTAGGTGGGGTTCTGGCTACGAACTGATTTGATCATGGGTGGGGTTCTGGCTACGAACTGAACTGATCCTGTGAGGGGTTCTGGCTACGAAATGAACTGATCCTGTGTGGGGTTCAGACTAAGAAATGAACTGATCATGGGTGGGGTTCTGGCTACGAGCTGAACTGATCCTGTGTGGGGTTCAGGCTTCGTACTGAACTGATCATGGGTGGAGCTGTGGCTACGAACTGAACTGATCTTGGGTGGGGTTCTGGCTACGAGCTGAACTGATCCTGTGTGGGGTTCTGGCTACGAACTGAACTGATCATGGGTGGGTTTCTGGCTACGAGCTGAACTGATCCTGTGAGGGGTTCTGGCCACGAAATGAACTGATCATGGGTGGGTTCTGGCTACGAGCTGAACTGATCTTGTGTGGGGTCCAGGCTACGTACTGAACTGATCATGGGTGGGGTTGTGGCTACGAACTGAACTGATCTTGGGTGGGGTTCTGGCTACGAGCTGAACTGATCCTGTGTGGGGTTCTGGCTACGAACTGAACTGATTCTGTGTGGGGTTCTGGCTACGAACTGAACTGATCATGGGTGGGGTTCTGGCTACGAACTGAACTGATCTTAGGTGGGGTTCTGGCTACGAGCTGAACTGATCATGGGTGGAATCCTGGCCAGGAACTGAACAGTGAAAGTAGGAGGAGCAGTTCTCGGTCTGTATTTTTATCATAATCGATTCCTGGCTACCAACTGAACAGTGAAAATATCAGTTCAGTTCGTGGCCATGCCTCACGCTAACCCGACCTGATCCTTTTGGATCTGTTGAAATTATATAGTTTAGAGACGCTTTTATAACAATATATAGTATAGTAGTAGTTTTAACCTTTGACACTTTAGACTTATTTAGAACGATTTTATCTCTAGACAACAACAAAGTAGAGTAAACGTGAAAAAACTTTAGTGACTAAATGTTTGAATAAACGATGTGTTATTTGGTACTAAAAGGTCACTGTGTTTAATGTACCCATGAACATATAAACGACTGGACGTCTATCTTCTTTTGTGTCTTTGAAGTGAGCTTCGTTGCCGCGTGTATTTTAAATGTGGAATAAAAATTCCGAATTTATTCCGTCATAACTTTATTTCTTTGAATTACTTATCGCCCCACCCCCCCCCCCCCATTATCTAAAAGGATTGATAGAGCTTGAAAATGACTCGTAATTCACAAAAAGCATTTTTCAACATTTTTCAGCATTTTCTAAAGTGCAGAATTTGAACTGCGTGTATACTTTTGAATCTCTTTTATCGCTGGAATAAATTTTTCTATTATCTTAAAAAAAATGGAATGTTAAAGTTTAGAGCCTGTGATATAAGAATATCCTTAAAAACAAACTGAAACCAGAACATGAGAATTCAATGACAAAATTATTAATAATAAGTTGAAAACATTATAAGGCTGTGTAGACTCTAAAAGACCCGATTTCTTTTGAAAATGGGCAAAAAATGCTCACAAAAAGGTAAGAAAATGTTTAAAACAAAAATTGTTGAATGTTCTTTTAAAAAACCTTTACAACCCGGAGCTTGAAATAAGTAAATTCTAAGATTTAAGTAAATTAACGGGTATTGTAGTTAAAATGGAGTATGACGCCTAAAATATCTCAATTTTATCTTAAACTACGCTAAAGAAACATGAAATAATAATTAATGAGATGAAATACTAGGATGAAACATGAAAGGATTTTTCTCTTACCGCTTTCAATAAAGTCTCGCCTTCAAATACCTTATCGGCCCTTTTTATGCCGGCCGTTATTAGTGTTATTTTTGGGCTCGTGTTGTAATAAGGGCTGGCGTAAAAGGGGCCGGCGTTAAATTAGGGCCGGCGTAAAAAGGGCTGATAAGGTAGCCATTTGTATGGAAGCCGAGAAGGGACGCGAGAGATTTTAAAACCTATCTCGATCATTTTCAAACTGTTGCGATCTTTTTTAAACTGTCGCAATATTTTCAAGTTGTCGTGATAATTTTCAGACTGTCGTGATAATATTCAGACTATTGCGTTCCCAGAAGGTGTAGCAATATTTTTCAAGTTGTCGCGAAGAAGATATTATCGTCCGTTATACAATGGTAGTAAATGCTGGAAAATATGGTGGTATGGCGTTATTGCGGTAGACGAAAAAAAATCGGCGGGAGAGCTTCGAAGAAATGTTGCATTTCCAGAGGCTGTATCGCGATATTTTCCAAGCTGTCGCGTTTAATTTTTTTTGTTTTTTTTTTACACCACAGTTACCACAGAAAATTCCTCCAACATCTTGACCACAAATATACAAAACATCGTCGAAGTAGCGGGGAAAGGGACGTGACACTTGATACAATGAGGTTAAACGGCAAAGGGGATTCCCTGACACGAATACACATGAAAACGCAACAGCTTCTGGAAATGCGACAGCTTGAAAACATCGCGATGTAAAAGATCGCGACAAATTGAAAAAGATCACGATAAATTGAAAAAGACCGCGACAAATTGAAAAAGATGGCAACAAAATGAAAAAGATCGCGACAAATTGAAAAAGACCACGACAAATTGAAAAAAGATCGCGACAGATTGAAAAAGACCGCGACAAATTGAAAAAGACCACGACAAATTGAAAAAGATGGCAACAAAATGAAAAAGATCGCGGCAAATTGAAAAAGACCACGACAAATTGAAAAAAAATCGCGACAAATTGAAAAAGACTGCGACAAATTGAAAAAGACCGCGACAAATTGAAAAAGATGGCAACAAAATGAAAAAGATTGCGACAAATTGAAAAAGATCACGACAAATTGAAAAAGATTGCATAATGAATTGAAAAAGATCGCGACAGAATTTTAAAATTTCCACTCACTGACCTTTCTCGGCTTCCATACATTCGATGAGAATGCATGTAATATTTATTTGTTATATCATGATCTGGATTTTTGAAAATTCTATTTTTCCCATGGCTCAAGTTTTGCCGCCAAAATCATACCTTTCTTTGCAATTTGGTTTATTTTACAAGAATTTAAAAAATCAATTTTGCATTTTGCAATACTTTGTGAGTCAAAAGATAATTCTCTTTTTTTTTTCCTGAAAAAGCTGATAGAAAGCTATTCCGACAACTCACAGTCGAAAATCTCGCCTTTGCACGATTATAAAAAGATAAGATAAAGTAATCATGCCTGATGTATAAGTCAAAATAGACAAATAAATGAAATGACTTTTAGCAAAAGTTCCCAACCTCTCTAATCTTGAAGAAACTGAGAACCTGTACAAGCTAATCCACTATCAATACATATTCTTTCTTTCAAAAAAAAAGATCATACCTGTGTCTTGTTTGTGTAGTGAAATGACGTGATGGAACCCTGGAGATGTTCTAAAAATGTTTTTGAATGTATTCTAAGATCTCTAGAACTACAATAGTTATTTTGTGGATTCCTGACTACACAAACATAAAATACTAAGTTAAAAATGGAGGTATAAAGATAAAGAGAGATATGAATCTGTCGGTAATTGGTTTTTAAAGTCTTTTTATTTTTTTTATAAATTGGATCAAAAGAAATTCTAAAGCTCGCTCGAATCATAGTATAAGAAAGCTATGCTATGCTCGAATTATTCTCTATCATAAACCCTTTAAGTGCCAATGTCTATATCAGACATGGGCTATCTGTAATGCCCAGTTTGAGTTAGAAATCGTCATTTTTAGTCCAGCTCGTAGGAATTGGATTGGGCTTCATGGCCAAGCAAAAAAAAAATCAAAAGTGAGTCATTTCAGCGAGATTTTAAGCTAAAAAGTCAAAAAAATGCAAAAATTAGACAAAAATCCACTTTTTTAAGATTTTGACCGTTATTTGACCATTTTTGGTCAACGATTGATCCAAGAACCTCCAAACTTGGCCCTGATTAGCTTGATTCTGTCTTCCAGTGAATTAATTTGAAGTTTTACCACTCGGCACCTTTCTATTATTCAGTCAGGTCCGCGCAGTGGGCACCTACCCCCCCCCCTTAGCCGCCACCCATCCCGCCCTTCCTAAGTCGGGCGGCACCGAAGGCGCCTAAAAGAAAGAGTAGACTCTAAGCCATCCAACGAACTTCTAACTCCTTCTAGATCCGCAGATATAAGTCTTTAAAGTTTTAAATAGCGATTTTCTTTAAAAAACTTAGAAAAAAATGACCGTGGCACTTTTAAAAAGGGTTAAGGGCTCTGACCATAGTGAATTATTAATATTTTCCACGTACAAAATATAAAGTTCTACTTGATGTAGCCCACAAAACTGTGGCATGTTATACATTCTCTCTTAGGCCAATTATCCGTGAGTCTCAAAACTTAAGAATCAAGATGAAAAAATTTGATGAAGAAGAAAATGAAGACTTTTGCGAAGAAGAGTATTTCAACTTTGAAGAGCTTATTTTTCGGCAAAGAAAAAATATTTCGAAAAAGTTTTTGCGGTAGGAAGTGTATCTTTTACCGAACTAAAAATTTTTCTAAAAGCTTATTTGTCTCAAAATCTTGAAAGTAGTGCTTCTTGCCCAATTTTTCAATGGTTTTGTTTCTAACAATTTCGGGGATGCATTCAGTCTGCCTTATTAACCCTTATACCACGAGGGACGCGTGTATATGCGTCCAAAACAAGCAAAAATACTGAGTCTCAGACTTAAGGCCATAGCTCCCAACCACTTGATTTAAAGGGGCATAAACCATGTTTTTAGAATAAGTATAAAAATAGCTTTCAAATGGTACCAAAACCATCTTCTAAATCAAAAGCTACAAGCTTTTATGGCACTTTACAGTTTTAAGTTTCAAAAAAAAAAACAGCGCGCACACAAAGGGTTAAGAGTCACATATCTTTTGAGAAAGAAGAGTAAAAAAGTCAGTGCCGGTGAAGAGGATAAATTTTGTCGGTTTATCCGTGTATGATTTTTGCGCGGTTTATCGGTTTTTGAAAGTGGTTCTCAGATTGCAAGTGACGTAAAATCAACCCAGATGGCACACAACGTTGTTTCCACGTCTATCTAACGTTCACAACGTCCATATAACGTTAGATGAACGTTGAAACAACGTTGTGTGCCAGCTGGGAATCAGTAGGCCACTTTGAAAATGACGAGATGCTATAAAGAGCTGTTCGAAACCTTTTAAGGGACGTGTTTCCAGCGACTCTTGTATCACATCACAAGTATAAAAAGCACTAGACTAGAGTCAACTTCTGGCTGAACTTTGCTTTTTGATGATTTTTGATGACGCTGAGTCCAGTGAAGTAGACTAGGAGCATTTGGCGAGGTCGCCATTTTGAAAAAGAATGTTTAAAATCTAAATAACAAAAAAACTACTTGGAGTTGAAAGATATAATCAAAAATGAGAAACAAACATCAATAACAGATTTGCAATCCCTTATTCTCAAATAAAAACATTGCTTCATACTGTTTTTATCTTCCAAAAACAACTAAAATCTGGCGGACTGTTTTACAGTCCACCTAAGCAAAAGCATATTACCATATACTACCGGGCCACTTAATCGCGCCATTCAGTCTATCAAAAAGCTTTAAGTGGACCCCGGGCTAAAAAAGCACTGGTCAAAAATCAACTTATCTAATATTCTGAACGCGGCTTGGCGACTGCCCAAGATACTGGAAATCTTCCTTCAGAGCTTTGGCATGTTGAAATAAAATTTCTACATCGAGTGCAAGATAAAAAATGAGCTCGCCTTCAACCAATCAAAACCAATTTTTACTTTCAGAGCTCTAAAAAACTACTCTCAGAATGGGATATAAGGACATCATCATTGGTTGATAGGCAGGAATGGTTTTATCCAGCTTAGGAATAGTATAGATTGATAAATTATTATGACCAAAATTATCAATTCCCTCTCATAATAGTTGAAGTTTATACTTTTCAAAACTTGTTTTTTCTTTTTTCTTAGAACATCAAAAAGTTCTCATGTGGTGTTCTTATTGTGAATTATTTTGTGATCATTTTGGTCAAATTTCTTGAAAAATTGCACATCTTAGAGTCAGCAAGCCCCTGGGTTGGGGGAGGGGGGGTACTTTGGCAAAAATGGGGACAGGACGTGCTGCTGGTCAGGGTTCCGTTTTTAGCATCTGAAGATATCTAACAGGATCCCAAATTTACTAATTTGCTATATGACAGGGTCGACTTTCAGTAATTTTTTGACAATTTTCATCCTCTACTTTTAGTCATTTTGTTCAGTTTTCAGAGTGAGAAAGGGAAAAAAAATTTCTTTCTACTGTCAGAAAGCCCAAATTTGCCAAATATTCATATGTGACAGGGTCCATTTTTCAAACTCCAGCAGCGCGTCCCCGTCGGCCATCATGGACAGTGCCCCTCCCCTCCCCCGTGCAGCTAACCTCTTTCAAAAATCTTTTGCCTCGAAGCTTCATATTCTTAAATACTTTGATCAAAAGAGAGACAGTCTTTTTGATGACCTAGAATTACATCTTCGGAAAACAATCATTATCCTAGAATAGACGATATCGGCCAACGAGAATTCCCCACAATACTTCGTGCGGAAAAACTTTCACCGTAAACTTTTTTTTCCGCGCAAAGCATTGTGGGCAATTTTCGGAGGTCAAATCTGAGTTTTCACGTTAAGCCGATATCGTCTATTAGGGATGGCAGCGTGCAATTTCTTGACTTTGCCAGCTCATGTTCAAGATACATAGAGTTATAGTATAGTAACTATGTTGAGGCGACTCGGACATTATGTGCTATCATATGGTCAAATAACCTGAAAAATATTTGCAAACCATAGTTCAAAGCATATATCTACAGGCCCGTTGGAATAACCGTTAAAGTGGGGGAGGCTGAAGGGTCAAAATGATATAAAATTTGTTAGGAATTTGAGAAAAATATCTAATTTGCTCAAAATTGGGGAGGCTAAAGTCTCATCCGTTTCCCCGCTTCCGACGGGCCTTTTCTTGATCTTTTGCATCAGGTTAATTTCTAAGTTAAGATGGTTAACTTTCGAAGCTCTAGCAGTAGCGGAGAAATCAAATTTGCGTCAAAGCACTTGAAAGGCTTCTATTTTTCGAAAATCATCAAAGTGGAACTCGCCAAGAAACGGAATGAAAAATCCCAGTTTTTGTTGAGGTACTTGGTGCTTGCTTTGGTGAAAGTATATCACTTTTTCCTTGTGAATCATAGTACATAGAACTGAGTGAGAATCGAAACTCGGCCTCCGGTGCGTTACTCAAAAGACTGATAACATTTACATTACTGCAAGCACGACGTTGCCCACAAAAAAATACTTCATTCTTATCAAGTTCTTATATAAAAAACGTATATATAAAAAACATTGTCACCCTAGCAATGACTAATTAGAGCTAAATTTTAGCTCATGTTAATTCCGCAATCAGCAAATCAAACGCCCGGCATCATATGGCGGGTTAAAACTGCACGCCCACTCCTACTCGTCCCAGTCCCACGGACTCCGACTTGTAGCGTTTGAGTTCGGTCATTCAGTTCACCTCATCCTCTCATTCAGTCAACACAAATATTTTTGGTTTCTTGGTTATCTGCATCTCACCCCTGGTTAAAATCACCCCTTTTTTTCAGTGCCCGAGGGAAGATCCTGATTTCCAGCTTTATCGGCAGCATCAGAGCTTCAATAGGTGGAGGCACCACCTTCTTAGCAATTTTGGTGTTACCCCTGAGTCCATTTAAAACCCCTTTCACAGACTGGACGGCATGATTAAGTGGCCAAGTGGTTCGTGGTGGTCATCAATGTTAACCTTTTGATTTTAGCCAGACTTAGTTGTTTTTGCAATGAAACTAATAGGATGAAGCATTTTTACCCAAAATAAGGAACTACTAATCTGTTATTTGGTCTCCCCCCTTATTGATATTTCAGTGAGCCTTTTCCTTCCTTTTTTTTTCTTTTGCTTTTGGACCTCCGAACCAAATGATAGATTTAGAAGGTAGTCACTTCTGTTAGCTTGCGCTTAGGGTTTGGTGGGGATTCGAGGGTGCGGGTTACTACGTAAACCCCATCTAGTTCTATTACATCAGATCAGATAGGCTCAGTTCCACGTCACGGCTCCGGCTCTCGTTGGGGTCTTCACAACCGTCCGCGGTTATAGGCTTTAAGTAGATTTATCTCTCGATGCATCCCCAAATGTCACGCCAAAACAAACACACTTTCTTACGTTTCATTTTATAGTCAAAATATCTCATTTCACAATTATACATTTGTCTCCTATTCATTGTTTCCCCTTGTTTATGTTTAGGGTATCTTATCACTATTTTCGGGTATTTCGACCATAACATAATAAACTGAGGCTCTTACAAATATATTCTTTTATCTCTAAAAAAGAAAATGTCGTTTAGTTAGAGTTTGTGTCTCTTCTTTATAAAAATGTCTGGTTGTGATTGGAAAAGTGAAATTAGAGAAAAAGTTCATCAAATTTTTGTAAGTGAGCCTGAAACTTTCGCACGGATTCTTTTTTACTTGGATGAAGAAGAAAAAGCATACGACGACACAGATAAATCTCCTGTTTGGAAAACATTACGAGTTGCTGCAAAGGCTGTTACCACGTTTGAAGCTTACGCGCGTCGATTAGCAGATGATACTAAGCGAGCAGAAAAAGATGAAAGTTTTCGATTAGTAATGCAAAAAATGTATGCATTATTTTCTGAACCCAGTGAAAACGGGCAATCTGTTAGTATGGAATTAGTGCCATCAGAAAACCGAATTGCCGCTATCTTTCCTGGTATGGCTATTGTATGGGATATGGTTGGTCCCGAAGGGCAGAAAAAGCTTTTACCTGTAATTTTAAAAGTCTGTGGAAAGTTTGGGGGCCGAGAACTGGTAGCAGTTACTGATGAGCTTGCAAGTCTTATTACAAAAAATGGCGGCGCTCTGGTGGCTGTCGCCCTAGCAGCTGTTTATCTTACTAGTGATGCTATCCTTAATATTCGAAAATGGTGGTTAGGAGAGATTTCAGGAAAAAGATGTGCCAAATCGATCATTGATACTGCAGGGGCGGTTACTGGTGCCATAGGTGGAGGAGCTGGTGGAGCCGCCCTTGGTTCTTTTGCTGGTCCTATAGGGGCATTTGCAGGTATGCAACAATATTGATTTTATTTGTTTCAGTATTATGAGGTGAAAATACTTTTTTTATCTTAAAAGAAGGGTTTTTTCAAAAAGAAATTTGATTATGCTAGATCAGAGAAAAAACATTACACTACAGTACACCACGTTATGCGTAAGTTAATGGTTGTTTGAAAATTCCCTTTTCTCTAGATTTGTGATGCTAATGCTATTTTCAGAGTAAATTTTAAATGAAAACAAACTTATTGTTATTCCACTTAATAGTTTTACAGATGTTGACTCTAATAACAACGTCACTGAATGAACTTTAATTAATCCTCTGAAATGCAATATATTGTCAGCGTGATTTGCAATTTTCCAACAACATAGGGGGGAATGTTTTGACTCTTGACTTTTGAAGATCCACCCCTAGATTTGGTTAAAACTGCTTAAACTTAAAAAGAGGAAAAAATTGTAGTTTCTTGTCATTTTTTTCCAAACTGAGGCTGGGCATGTTCTTAAGATGTTCTTAATTTTTCGACGAATTTCAGCCTATATGTTCTTATAAACTAGGTTCTAATAAAAAAAAAACGTGTAAAGCATCTGTTATTTACTTTTTACATTACAGTCTGAAAACGATATTGTTAAATATTGTTTGTCAATTTATATTGTGTAGTCTAAGTAGCTCTTATAATAAAAAATTTTAATACATTTTTTAAGGTAGCTTAATTGGATCATTACTTGGGAATTTTGTTGCATTATCTTTGATTGAGAAATTGACAGAATTTCTATTTGATTTACCACGTGATGTTGCTGTCGAAAAATCGTACGATTATTTAGGCGTTACCAGATCCTCCAGTAACAATGATGTCAACAGGGCGTTCAGAAATCTTTGTTTGAAGCACCACCCTGATAAAGGGGGCGATGTGTCAGAGTTCATCACTCTTCAATCACATATGGCTATCATTAAACAAGCAAGAGGAGAATTATAAACTTATTATTAAGGCTTTTAATGATTACACCCCCTTCTCACAGACTCGGTAGGTTTTTTCAGCCAGTTGAGGTAAAAATAACGGACGGCTCTTCAGCGGGGATTGATATTCCCATATTATTTATGGCTGGCTTTAAATTCTTTTGTTTTCAATTCAGAAACTCCAGTGGGATGGGAAGAATAGCATTATATTTTGCAGTGAGGATTGGTTTATTTGACTATTTTTAGTGGGAACAAAAAAATTAGAATATAATTTTCCACTGGGGACGGTATTTTGGCCAATTTTTCCAGTGGGAAGGGGATGTATGATTTGTTGAAACTCTATTTAGTAGAGCTTGGAGTTTTTCTTTAAGTAGCATTAATCTATAGACATTGTCATTTCAGTTTTCTTTATTATTAGGACATTGACTATCACTAGTAAAATATTTTTTTGTTGAAAATTAAAGGCTATTGTTTTTTTTTCTGGAAAATTACGTTTACCCAATTAAGAATCTTGTTGTTTAAAGTGATTCCATTGAAAAACAAAACATTTTGACGTACCCAATTTAAATTTTCACATTAAACAAGCTCACACTCAACAACAAGAATCTCTTTTTTTCTTGCATACTTATCCTGGTAACTTTTAAAGGAAATCTTGACATTTTTGCGAATGAAGTGACTCTGAATGGGACTGCATTTCCAAAGTGTTCTCAAACTTTTTTCTCTTTTTTCCAAATTTCCGCAAAAAGGTACCCTAAGAGAGACTAATCTTTACTTTTTTCACATTTTTGCAACCAGCTTCCTAGGACTCACTGAGGTGAAAAAAGGTACCCTGACCAACGGCACATCCCAGTACCCCTTTTTGCCTACAATCATGATTTTACAGTTTTTACAGTTTTCCAGATTGAAAGTTCCGGCGAGAAAGTTGATCTTGGGTTATCTCTTTAATTTAATCGAATATTTCAATTTGGGATGGGGTTGGCAGACTTCCAGGCTATATTCTGAGCCTTATTGGACTATTTTGGAACTTTTGAATCCTCAGATTCTAAGTTCTAACTCTAGCGTTTAAACTCAGAGTTAAAACTCTACCCTTCGAGCCTACATTAGACCACTTACAAATCGATTTGGGTTTCAAAACTTCCTGGGGAATTTCCCTTTTTTCTCAAATATTATGTATGACCTTGATTGTAAGTTACCCCCGGGTGTTTTTACTTTTCTTTTTTTTAATTAGACGAAAACAAAATAAAATCTTTATTTATTTATATATTTATTTGTAGCAAAAAATATGGCTACTGATGATTTAGACCTAGGAAAAGAAATAAGAAATAAAATTTGGGAGCTTTATGCTGATGAGGATGCAGAGACCTGGGCACGAATTACTTATTACCTGGATGAAGAAGAGAGAGTTTACAGTGGAGAAAATTCTCCTGTTTGGAAAACATTGAAACAAGCTTTAAAGTCCGACAAAATATTCAAAGTTTATGTCAATCGGCTGGCAGAAGATACTAAAAGAGCAGATAAAGATGAAGAGTTCCGAAAAGTCATGCAGAAGATGTATCAAATGTTGGCCGAACCGAGTGAAAACGGAGAGCCTTGTAAATTGCAATTGGTTCCATCGGAAACGCGGGTCGGTGCTGTATTTCCGGGTCTAGCTGCAATGATTGCTGTAAATGGTAAGAAAGTGTTACCAGTTATCGTCAAAGCCGTCAAGGCGATTGGTGAGAGAAATATGATGGCGGTGGTAGATGATGCTGCCGGTGTTTTTTCCAAACATGGTGGCGCCTTGGTAACTGTGGTCTTGTCTGGCGTGTATCTTTCTTTTGTTGCTTTGAGAAATATTTACAAATGGTGGAGAGGAGAAATTTCAGGAAAACGTTGCGCTAAATCGATCATTGATACTGCTGGCTCTGTAACTGGCGCAGTTACCTTTGGTATGTGTGGAACGGCGATCGGTGCTGCTGCTGGTGGACCAATAGGGGCATTAGTAGGTGAGTAGCCCAGTATGCTTTTCATTTAAGTATTTAAGTCTTTAGCTATAGAAAATTAAGAATTTAAAGAATTACAAGAACATCAAAAGATCATATTTTTAGCTACATCGGATCCAAATTTGACCAGAATCTTCGATAGCCATACTTGACGCTAAATAGAGATAAGATTTGTTCTTCCTAAAACAGTTATAAGCGAGCTGATTTTCTCTAAAATTACAAAGGTGGTATTTCTAATTTATCGTTATAGGTGGAATACTGGGATCACTCCTTGGAAACTATCTTGCAGGTCAACTAACTGAACAAATAACAGAAACAATATTTGACCTACCGTACGACGTAGCTTTGGAAAAATCTTATGATTATTTAGGTAAGAAATTGTACAGTGAATGTGTTGTACGTCTTAAGTAGAGGTCCCCAAGTGGCGTATCTTCTAAATTGTGGCGTATTATTTGTAAAACCGGTTTAAGAACGTTTTAATGGACCCTTCGGGAATTGGTGGGTCCAACCAAAGTATTTTTACGTTACAGGCAATAGTAGTTGATCCTGATTGGAGAAATGGCACATCAAAGGCCAACTGTCATGCCGGCAGTGGCGTTGTGGGAAAATCTTTCTGGAGGGACCAAAGTCAATCTTTTTTTAAATGGCGCCCCAAATTTTCCAAAGTGACGCCCCAACCCACCAGTTTCTAAACTTTTACTAATTCATTTGCCTAGGCATAATGAGGAAGGGAATATTTAAGTAGTGGATAAGAGAAGATATATCTTTGATGAATAGAAAAGGGAAAAACAGGCCCCACCATGGTCGGAGCCGACTAGAAAATTTTTGAAAATCGACTGCTAAGATAACCCAAAATCACTAAATAAAAATAGACAAATTTGACACTTGCTAGAGTGAAAAGAAAGAAACAATGTGTAATGCGAGGAAAGCGAGCGAAAAAATTGATGTTTTATGATTTCAATATTGTTATCAGCAAATTGGTCTTAGGACGCAGTTAGATTTTCATTTAATAATGCGCCATATTATACACAAAAAACTTGTAAATTAGCTAGATTGCAAAGAAGTTATCAATTAACTTTATTGTGAGCGAAGCGAGCGAAAAAAATTGCAAGTACAACATTATCTCAGTAAAATTGGTCCTAGGGCGCAATTTAAGGCGCATAAAATACGATTTTTAATATTGGGGCGTTTAAAAAAATCTCTTCAAAAATTATTATTTGTTCTCGCCATTTCCCTTGCCACTTTAACCGTAGCCGTAAAGAATTCTAGCTACATAATCTCGCTAGTGATTACAAAATTTACACCTGTCGGGAAAAAAAGCAAAAATGTATGGTTTACAAAAATGTCTCTCACAGTTGAACCAATAAAGATATTGAGATTTTGTTTGAAGACACTCTGAAAGAAAATTGCTGCTAAAAATATAATTAACATAATTACTGTTATTTCATTTTCCATTAAGATTTTTGTTTAAAATCTATGCTGAAATTAAGTATGACGTCATAAATGATGACGTTATAATTTTTAAAATTTTATTTTGTAATTTTTTTCAATTCGCATTGTTAATACCTATCAGCTGTCAAAATTTGAATATGGTTTGATCAATAGTTCAGAATTTTTCGCAATTTTAAAATTTTGAGTTTTAAGCGATTTTAGCTTGCTTCTCTCTATGCCATGTTTCACAGATCATAAAACCTGATCTAGAAGACCTAATGACTCTAAAAATTTGCGCAGTTACTCTTAATAAAATTTTCTTAAAAGTCAGAAAGTTTCAAATCGTTTCAACAGTTTTTCTCCGAGATATAAACATCACAAAAGAACCCCAGCGTGGTAGATTCTAACCCCCTCCCCTTGGGCTAATTAGGTCCCTAATTTAACTAATTTATCCTAAAGCCACCAAGTGTAATTCTTGCCAAAATTATTTCACACGAATTGGCAGCTTGAAAACCATTTTTACTTCGACAACTTGGTTGAATTTTTCTAGTAAAAGAACACTAAAGGACCACCTGGAACCTGAGGAGCCTAAGAAATTAACATGAATGTCTTTATCTTTACACTATTTTAGGCGTGACAAAATCCTCCAGTAACAATGATGTCAACAAAGCTTTCAGATATCTTTGTTTGAAGCACCACCCTGATAAAGGAGGCGATGCTTCAGATTTTATCATCCTGCAAACACATATGGCAAACATTAAACGTGCAAGGGGAGAATTTTAGGTGTTTTAACTTGTTCTTTTCATTATCAAGTAATTTTTATTCCAAATATTTACAGTAATTCATACATTATTTTCTATATAAAAACTTAGTTACTTTTTCCTTTCTTCTAACATTCAGATTTTATATAAAATGCAAAGCTTGCCCTCAAAATGTTATACCTACATTAAAGAAGTTTGTTAAAATTCCATTAAATCATGAATGGTCTTATCTATAATATTTATGACATCAGCTGACGCTTTCTAGTTCGATTTTCAAAAGAAATTGAATTTTCATCGAATAAGGGAGCGTATCAAATAGGGAAACGTTCGTTTATGAGATTTTTTGTTGACGGTAACTTTTTCAATATTATCGAATAATGGAGCGTTATCAAAATGTAGAACGTCGAATCAAAAAGGGTCAACTGAAATTGCCAAAAATACCATTTCAGTTAGCCTTTTTTATCTCATGGGGTAAGAAGATTAACTTTTGAGCCCCGGACAACCCGAACGTATCCCCGTACATCCAAAATTATTCAACTTCTGTCAAAAATATTAAATTTTTTAAACTTAAGTCTTAAGCCTAAGTATGGAAAGAATAGGCAAGATTAAATGCTTAACGAATCAAATGTCAATTACTCTTAGGTGCCAAATAAATGCCCCCCCCCCCGCTTGTTAATTTTTCGATTTTTTCCAACCCCCCGGACCTTATTAGGACCCCCCCGTTTATTAATTATTGAAAAAATTCCTAGCTTCAAAAAGGAAAATTCCTTGTTTTACTCTAAAGAGCCTAAATTTAGTCTATTTTGACCCTTTTTAGGGTTTTTAGAGGTCCATTTTTCCAACCCCCCCGGTAATTAGGCCCCCCGTTTATTTAATTTCAAAATTTTTTCCAACCCCCCCCCCCCATATTACACCTAAGAGTAAGAATTCTAAAAATGATCCATAAATTCGGGCCTTCAACAACCCAAAACAATTTTCCCCGGGAAAAGCCCAGGGGGTATTCATATGGTCGGGTATGTTTTTAGGACCCATTAAATACAATGCATGGGTTTCGTTTGGACGAGGTTAGGAGGATGTGTTTTTCATTATTTTCTTTTCATTTTATTTAAGACATTGGGCATTTCTAGAAAAGATTTTTACCCCATCTGTTAATAAGGATATTGATTTTTCGAAGTAGCGAACCCGCTGGATATCCACTCTTAAAATTATGCTCAACCCCCTGGATATCCTCTCTTATAAAGACGCTTACCCCTGGATATCGTAATTTTCACTTGAAAAGACACTTTACCCCCTGGATATCCGCTCCCTTGTAGATATTTAACCCCCTGGATATCCACTTTTGAGCAAAAATCGTTAACCCCCTGGATATCCGATATCCTCAACAGGGGGCACGGACTATTTCTGGAAAAGCCCATTGTAACAAGCTTATGATTTCAATATTGTCAAGCTTTTAGGGCTTTTTTCACTGTTTTCTTATATTTTAGGATTTTTCTAAAATATTGTAGCCAGCTTATGATTTGTCAAGTTTTTATACAATGTAATGCCTTGCTGAATTGTAAGTCTGAAAATAATTATTATATAAAAAGAATTTCATTCAGAAATAGACAAGTCATATAGTCATATGGTATTTACAATTTAGAAATATATATAAAAATCAAAAGATACGCTTTTATCATTTTTACCAATTGGAAGCGAGGGCAAAAATTACATCTCGTATCAGTCGTACAAAGAAATGGTGAATTTTGCGAACTATCAAAAACTTGCGCCTAAATTCATCAAAATTTAATTTTACCTAATTTAATTTTCTTTAACCTTTGGGTATTAAAAATGCTTCTTTCATTTCAGCTGTTTGAAAAAAAAAAACTCAAATAAAACCCCCTCGAAATTCTTCTTTGGAGACTCCCTGGAAATGTTCATACTGTAAAATAATATTTTGACTTTTAGGCTTCGTTATTATCTTATAGAATTTGCCTGAAGAAAGCTTGTTATAATGAGAGCGGTTTGATTTTTCCCACTGGGTTAGAATATAATAGTGTTCATCATCCAATCAATTCTGGTGTTTATCATATGTTTTATGCTCACATATGTGTTCACTATTGTTTTATATTGGTCCTAAATCTATTTCAACATCCATGCAACGTTGTTTCAACATCCATGCCAAATTGTTTCTACGTTCGTACAACGTTGTTCCAACATCCATGCCAAGTTGTTTCTACATTGGTACAACATTGTTTCAACATCTATGCCAAGTTGTTTCTAAGTTCGTAAACGTTGTTTCAACATCCATGCAACGTTGTTTCAACATTCTTGCAACGTTGTATCAACATCCATACCAAGTTGTTTCTACATTGGTACAACATTGTTTCAACATCTATGCCAAGTTGTTTCTAAGTTCGTAAACGTTGTTTCAACATCCATGCGACGTTGTTTCAACATCCATGCAACGTTGTTTCTACGTTCGTACAACATTATTTTAATTGTTTATTGGAACTTTAATTGTTTCTGAAGAGTTCTGGAGACTGCGTCTTATAACCACTAAGTATTAAGTTCTAATCATTTTCCGTTATGAATATGATGTTTGTAATAATTCATATCACGTTTCTTAGCAGGCTCTACCTGCGTAGAAGTGTATTCTTGAACTTTTTTATTGATAAATGAATACAAGCTATCCATACTATCTTGTTTCGCGATATCCATCGCACTCTGCTGTTGTACACGTTCACGTTTGTGCAACGTCGCCATCCTCCCGCTCTTACGTCGCTTTGAAATGTTCTTACGTTTTGACTTAAATTCTTTACGTAGATTTTGATGCTCCTTAAGGAGATAGTGATCGATATTTAAAGACGGTGCACCAATAAAATGTATATCCATCGTGCGTCTTACAGGCGTTGCATAAGGGAGATAATCGTTCGATTTTGAGATATATCTTCCACTGGATTTGGACCTTTTTGTGCTGTTCTTCCTTAGAGATTTTTTCGTGATTTTTTGTGAATTTTTCTTAGATATTCGTTGCTGTCGATTTAATCTTTGTTTCTTGTCTAAGCGGGAAATCGTTGTCCGTTTTGAGCCTCGATCACTCTTAGTGGGTCGTACTGTTTTGCTTCGTTTTGCTGAGTGGGAAAGCGAGCCAATCTTTTCAGGATTCAAGATTTTAGGGTCAGTTTTCAAGTGATTGGTATTTGTAACCGATGGCTTTTTAATAGCAGATTTAGTTGCTTCATTTTTTGTGTCTAGATTTTTGATAAGATCGTTAAACTCTTTTTTGATTTCCATCTTTTGTCGTTGTTTCTTCTTTGTTTTTGTGGTGTTTTTTGTTTGTTTTGATGTATCTTTGGATAGCTTCTTTTTGTTCTTTGGTTTATTAGTGCCCTAAAAAAGTGTAACGAAAAGATTCGTAGATAAGTAGTTCTAGTAATCTGTTCTTGTTCTACTAATCTAAAATACAAAGTTACGTCATCTGCCCTGTATCAAGCAGTCCCTCCTCCTCACTCACTAAAATTTGCCCAAAAATCATATTTTGTTTTTAAGACGTTCCATACAAACCAATGGTTCAATATATTTAAAGGCTTTATTTTCACATAAGTGTTCCCGTTTCATGTCAGACACATATTTCATATCAGGACAGTGTCTGCCTATTATTATATTATGCTGATATAAGCAAAAATTGTTTTTCTTTTCCTCTCTTTTGGCCAATCTTGCTCCACATCAGTGTCTATTCAATGAGAAAAAGCTTGTGAATTAAAATTGATGAGTAAGCAAACGATGTCACTCTTATTTAAAAACAAAACCTTTAAAGTTCAGCTATAATGCGTTTGTTAACCCTTTGAGTGCCAGGGTCTTTTTTTCTAAGTTTTTTTTTAAAAATCGCTAGTTCAAACTTTAAGGGCTTATATCTCCTGATCTAGAAAGAATTAGAAGCTCGTATAAGCTCGTTGGATAGCTTAGAGTCTCCTCTTTCTTTTGGGCGCCTTCGGCGCCGCCCGATTGAGGAAGGGCGTGCTGGGCGGCGGCCAGGGGGGGGGGGTAGGTTAGGGAATTAAAGGGTCAGGCCCGCTGCGCGGACCTGACTGAACTGATGGAAAGGTGCCCAGTGGTAAAACTTCAAATCAATTCACTAGAAGACAGAATAAAGTAAAACAGGGCCAAATTTGGAGGTTCTTGGATCACTCGTTGACCAAAAATAGTCAAAAAACGGTCAGAATCTCAAAAAAGTGAATTTTTGTCAATTTTTTGCATTTTTTTGACTTTTTTGCTTAAAATCTCGCTGGAAAGACTCATTTTTGAAATTCTTTTTGCTTGACCATAAAGGACAATCTAATTCCTACGAGTTCGACCAAAAATAACGATTTCTAACTCAAACTGGGCATTACAGGAGGGCTTCGCCCTCCTATATAGCCCATGTCGTATATATACGACATCGGCACTTAAAGGGTTAAACAACCATTAAAAGAGTGCTCAACACTCTTTGTAGAGCAAATTCAATAAAGTTATATTTCAAAAATCACCATGTAGATTCTGAAACTTTTAGTAATGTATTTTACTTGGTGATTTTTTAAATATAACTTTATTAAAAGTTCAGCTAGTTTTAGCCATAATGATATATCTCCATTTAGCCAATGAGACAGAGACGTACTGGAAAAACACCTACCTGGTTAGAAGTACCAAAAGCTGGTCTAGCTGGACTCGATACTTGAGCTTTGTTTCTGATCTTTGTATTTTTGGAAGTAACCCTTTGTCCAGATTTCCCAGTCTTACGAGATTCTGTATTCACTGGATGGACATCGGATAAATCACCATGGGAACCAGTATGTGATTTCTTCTTATCGTTATCATTATTGGCGAATGCTTTGTCGGCTTCGGCTGTGTTGACCAGTAGTTCGTGGATCTTCTTGATGTCATTACCGATATCCTCTATATGAAGACCTTTGAAAAGTGATAGAGAATCAGCTATTTAATTAGACTGGAGTCGTTTATAATGCGTTTAATACAGTAGTATAGGCGTTATATGATATTACGATTATTGTTACGGCATTTAGTTTGAATAAAATTTGTTCCCTCTATCAGCATTACTTGTTTTCGAGGCAGACAGTTTTATGGGACAAGCTGGAGTTTTTACAAGCTCTTTCTTGATTTGGTTGGTCGTTAACCAGGTAATACAACAATTTTATTGCTTTTTCTAAAGAAAGCGTCATTTTTATTACTTCAAATGACCGATTACTGAAGTATCTTATAAAAACTCCAGAACATCTCAGTTTTATGCCTTACTTTGCAATGGGATAAACTTTCGCAGGGATTAAATTTCGCGGATTTCGCGGATTTGGTTGTCATTCGCGAAAATCCGCGAAATTAAGTCCCAATGGAAATTTGGAACGGCCTCATCCGCGAAATATTTCTAAACAAAACTCAAAATATGTCAAATAAATACTATTTCAATGGTTACTTGCATGTACGGTAATTATGATAAAATGGACTTTTAGATCATTAGTGTTAGTACCTTTAAAAGGGATTTCAACTTGCTGTAATGTTTTTTCAAACATGCTTGTTTCATGCTCGTGCTCTTTGAGACGATATTGTTCCAACATTTTCTTGTGACTTTGTTTTTGTTTCTTCTCTTCTATTTCATCCTCATCTTCTTGCTGGTCATCATTTGGTGATTGTTTGGTGACGTCATCGTTGTCAAGGTTACCAGGCATCTGCTTTTTTGGCTTCTTATTGGTACCTTAGAGATACAATCACGGTCAAAATATATTGAGAATTTTGGTTAAGTCTTCCTTTCCAGCAATTTAAATTTCGGGCGAGAAAGTCGCTTTTGGGCTATTTGAATATTTCAATTCGGGAGGGGTTTTAGACTTGAAGGCTATATTCTGAGCCCTATTGGACCATCTTTGTACTTTTGGATCCTCAGATCCTAAGGTCTTAAGTGTTAAGTCTCATGTTAAAATTCAGAGTTAAAACTCTACCCTTCCACCCTAAGTTAGAGCGCTTCCAAATCGTTTGTTGGTATAAGATTTCGTGGGAATTTCCCTTTTTTCTCAAATACCATGACCGGGATAGTAATTAACCTGGATAACCCAGTAATCTCGAACTTTAAGACATTTTTTCAATATGTGTCACGGAATCCACGACCAGCCGACTTGACTATTTATGAGCTGATGGGACATAAGATCGGGGTTTGAGAAGGGAAACCCTGGTTTCAGGCGTTGACTCCTTGACTATTCCGTCTTCATTCCTCAAACGATCGTTTAAACACTGCTATCTAAAGCTACCGATCGATATAAATAATGACATGTCGAATTATAGAAGCAATAGTTCTACTTGGTTATTAGATACGAGCTTAAAACTCCCTATTAAAAATAAATTCCCTTTCGATGTGACAATAGGGTCTCGGTTTATCAGTCGAACGTTCGAAGCGTTGGAAAAAAAACATGTACTGTTAAACTTCGCGACCATACGAATGCCTACCTGATGGGTCTAATGGTATATTTTTGCCAACTTCTGAACTAATTTTTCCATCATTTGGAATTTTGTCTTCAACTTCTTCTTCATTTTCATCATCTTCTTTATTATTCTTTACATTTTTCATACCAACTGGTAAATGGAAGCTTGGATGTTTGACAATTACTGCCACAGGGTATTCTGTGATACCACATAAATCATCTTTCATTGCAACTCGGATGTATCCGTTCTCACCCCACAATGCTGACCATGAGTTTTTAACAATCCAATATTCTTGTCCATTTTCTTTACCGTAACCAATTACCAAGGCTGAATGTGTTGTCATATTCTTGCCTGTTGGAATAAAAGGATTGTAAATTTATTGAAAGGCATGTCTGGTATGAATCATGAACGAGTAAGATATTGAGACAAGCGCATCTATCTTCTACTTTAGAACCAATCACATGCAGTTGCGTAACACGAAAGATGCTACGAATCCTAAAGGTTGGTCTTCTACTATATTTCTCATTAGCTTGCGTTCTTTGATTTTTGAATTTAACAATAAAACAACACATTTGTAAGTGAAACCAGTTAAATCTGGTTGGGTCAATTTTAATTTTGCCTTTTGGATATAATCGCTGAAGAGGTATACAGAAGAAATAGCATTTCAAATGTGTATTCAGAATCGAACCCCGGGGGGGGGGGGGGGGGGGGGGGTACTTAGGCAAAATTGGCAACGGAGACGTGCCACTGGTCAGTGTTCCGTTTTTTAGGTTTTGAAGATATCTGACAGGGTCCCAAATTTACAAATTTTCAAGATGTGTATCTGACAGGGTTGACTTTTTTTGTCTACTTTTCAGGGTAAAATTACCAAATATTCATTTCTGACAGGGTCCTTTTTTCAAAATCTAGAGGCACGTCCCCGTCGGCCGTCGAGGTCAGTGCCCCCCCCCCCCCCACTCCGGGAATCGAACTCAAACTATAATTAGTCTTGTAAAACTAAGTATTTTTATTTCTACCAATAGGAAGGTGTATAAAAGAGCTTCTAGCAGTATAAATATGAGCGACCGACAAATACATATTTCGATTGGGAAATTTTTAAAGGTTACTTACTGCATTTAGGGTCATTATAAATTCCTTTTCCATAAAATTTGAATGATAGCGGTAACGTATTGATAGATACGGCAACAGGTCCATGGTTAGTGATGGCTCTTTTCAACGCTGTTGCATTCCAGATGGGAACATAAGTGAAACCTTCGATGTTTGCACCGAACCATGTGTCGTTGAAGTGACAATAACCCTCCTGTAAGAATTTGAGAGAAGTAATTTATCCGGGGGGGGGGGCACTCGATCTGAAAACGACCATACGTTCAGCCCAAAATTTGGCTTCTAAACCGGCCCCTTACAGTGCAGTGAATTTCCATAAAAAATCATACCCTTACTAACAGTGTACTTTTTCAAAATTTCTCGGCCGTAAGGGCGAAAATTTTTGCAATTTTCCAAGAAAATGTGGAATTTTTCCTCCAAAATTGACCAATTTTGTGCCAATTTTACCAAAAAATTGGCCTTTTATCAAAATTTCCTACCCTTACGTGCAGTTCAGTGCAGTTTTGTAATTTCCTACCCTTACAGTGCACTAGCTGAACTATAAAAAACCTACCCTTAAGGGCCGAACGTCTGGTAGGTCATTTACCTTGAGTGCCCCCCCCCCGTAATTTATATTAGGGAAAGGTATTTACAAAGAGAGGATCCGTCTCAAGATTATTACCTTAAGGGCTCTGACCATAGGGAATTTTTCATAATTGTCGTGCTTAAAATGTGTTTTCTGACTGATGTAACCAACAAAACTATAGCATGTTATACATTTTCTGTTAGACAAACAAGTCTTGAATCTGAAAATTCAAAAATTACATTGAAAAAAATTGATAAAGAAGAAAATGAAGACATTTGCGAAGACAAGTATTTCAACTTTGAGGAGCTTATTATCGGCGAAGAAAAAGATTTTATTGTCTGCACAAGATTGAACTATCTAAATTTTTTAAATTGATTTTTCAAAAGTTACGACTCTTTTTGTCCAAAAAATTGGGATGAAAATTGGTCAAAAGCCACTTTTTTCAAGATTTTAAGACAAAGAAGCTTTTACAAAAATTTTCCGAAAATCTGTTGCTAGTTTGTTAAAGATACACCACCTAGTGCAAAAATGTTTATTAAAAAAAATTCGAAACAAAAAGAATTACACATTAAAACTTAGCACTTTTTGTAAAAGAGGGTAATATAACATTTTATTAACGTCTTTTTAAGGTTCATAACGTCATTTTTGTAATTAAATTGCTAATTACTATTGACAGAATAAATTCAGAAACAACTTATAAAGACAATTTTTTGTTAAAAGTGTCAAGGAACTCAAAAAAATAAGGGCCAGGGCCCTTAAAATAAGACATTTATCGGGGGCAAGGAATTTTTTCATAAGGACAAAATAGCAAGGTTCGGTGCATTTTTTTGGCAAATTAGGTAAGTTTCTCGTTTTAGCTAGAATTGCTTTTGACATAATCTAATCATAGAAATGGGTATTTTTATAAAATTAGGAACGATTTACAAAAAAGATTAAATTTGGCAAGAATTAATGACGGAAAATATACCGGAGTTTAAAGACAATATTTCGAGGCGATTCCACAGTTTATAAACTGTGCATTCATTCTTTATTTAACATAAGAATAGAGATTTTTACTCATAGCCGTTAATTTCAGCTCGAAAGAAAAAACGAATAACAAAATTAGAATATATAAATTTCACCAACCTGTCCAAGATATTTTCCATAACTTTTGGCAGTTGAAATACCATGAACATACACCCAACTTAAAGCAGCAGCATAATGGCCACCTTTGCAACCATGGTTACCAAATCCCCAACTACAATCGACAAGTTGTTGCTTGGATAGTCGCACCATCTTGCTCGTCTAGAAATAATTCAAAAAAATTAGTTGAAATCGACTTCATGATTCAAATAGTGGATTAATAGGTACCTGTAGAACAGCTCGCGACGATGGACGTAATCTCATAGCGAATCATCCATTCAAACCCACGCCTTGCCTTTTGCTTGAAAAAGAGTTCTATTGTCTAGAAATTATGTTTGATTTTTTATTTTCGAGCGAGAGTTTTACTTTAGCTAATCAAACCTCTTATAGACAATATGACCTTTACTAATCAAGATCTGCCTGAAGACAACGACGGATCGGGTTTCTTTAGAACGAATTTCCGTTCAAATGCATACCTTTCGATACCAGGCTCCTTCAACAGCTTCTGCAGCACTAAAAGCATAACAGGATCCACAAATTCCTTGACCACTGACACTTGATACAGCACCTGAACAAAGAAAGGTTAATTGAAACCTACAGTGTTTATGTTTTTCATGGTTAAGAGGACGAACTTACCTTGGGTACCTAGATAGGAAAGACTTGACCCTTTCACGTGCCAAGAGCTATGCACTTTTTGAAAACAAAATTCAAAAGTTTAGCACCGATGTCTTGCGTCAGACATCGGTTACAAGCAAAGGCGCCTCAAAAAGCAACCTATTTTCTTCAATGTCATGCTCTTCCCAATGGTAGCTACGAGAGTTCTGGAAACCTCTTAGATCAGTAGATATCAGCTATCTCGCACTGAAAGGGTTTAAGGCGACTTTTTTTTAATGAACTGTCCCTATTCTGGGTTCTGGGCACTGAAAACATATTTTGACAACGTCCTGAGTCGATTTGGGAATTTTTTAACTTTCATTTCTTCACTTAACTGTCGATAACCGAGTGAGTCAATAAACTTGATTTTCAAGCCAGAATACCAATAATCCACTTTAGTAAAGTTGAAAACTATTGTTGCAAGGTTAACATTTACACATGGAACCTGCATAATAAAGATTATGGATGTAGTTTTACAAAGAAAATGAAGATCTCTTCAAATCTTGAAATTGAAGTAGTATTTGTTTAACTAACCATAATCTCTCCAATCTAATTCTTCTGGAATGTTTTGATCAGGGGGATGTGAGCTCGTCTTCGCATTGTCAATTTTATGGAATTCTTTCACTCCTTCATGATTCCTTGTATCTTTTTCCAGTGCACCGTGAAAATGTTCAAGTTCTTTATCGAATTTGTCTGCAAACATGTTGGGTTTCAGTTTGAAAGATAAATTCCGTCGATTGTGTGAATGGATGTATCTGAAAAATTAAGAGAAAAAAAGTTGCATTTATAACTTTAGGAGCAAAGTATCTTATAAGTCACATAAGGTTCTTTTGCCAGAAAATGCTTTCTGGAATTAAGAAGCAATTCCAAAAAGCTCTCAATTTCTTGGCGAATAAGCCAAGGCATTAAAGCCAAAAAGACTCTGAATCTAAATGTTTGTTACAGAAATAATCTGTACCCTTGTTGAGGAAAATAGAAATTCTAGGAGGGGTCTGCTTTTCGAATGTAAAAATCCAGGGTCAGTAAATAAGGGTTGAAAACAGTGGCGGCCTGGCAGGGGGTGCAGGGTGTGCAGTGCACCACCCATAAAGACCTGAGAGGGGCGCCAAAAAAGCTTTTAAAGGGGGCGCCAAAAATTTTTTTGATCTTTGGTTGGGCGATTTGGCGCCCTTTGACACGTTTTTAGTGCCTTCTATAAGTGCAATGTAAATTTTTTTTCGCCTGCGGCGCTTCCTTATATTTTACGAATTTTTTCAAAACTATTATCAACATTGAATTGCGAAAAGTCAAAGCAAGAGAAGTGTTGTGTATCCACCAGGGGTTAAAGAGGATGCTCACCCCCAAAATGAGAGATTGATCGAAACTGCTCGCTGTGGTTTTTGTGGTCTTATGCGGACTAACTTTCTCCTTTTTAGAATATCTTTTGAGGTATTTGACCTTTCTTACACCAAATTTTTTTGCCTGCGGCGCCAGAATTACAAAAGAACCCTTATTCCTGCCAACTTTCTGAATTTTAGGGCCTCTTTCAGCCATTGATATTTAATGGAGAGTAAAGTAACACCAGGAAATAACAAGGGAATAGATATCAAGTTATCATTACCACCACCTTCGTATAAATAAAAGTTTGTTAACTCAGAGATTCCGGGCGTTACTTTCAACCAGTCACTGCTCTTACAGTTTAATATTTTCACTTAATTGTGGAGGGCGCAAATAAGGACAAAAATACCAGGGGCGCGCCAATTTCATAGTTTGCACCACCAAGAAAATTAAGCCAGGCCGCTACTGGCTTGAAAATCCAGGGTGGACAGTACAACGAGATTAAAAATCCAGGTTGTTCCAAAAAAATGAGAAAAGAAATCCAAGGGGGTCCTTAAAAATTGAAAAAAAAATCCTGGGAGGGTCACTTTTCCCAAAAAAGACCTCCTCAACATAGGGGGACAAATATTTTCGAGAATAGCCCATTGATTACATCAAAATCTGCTCACCTTGCATTATGTTTGAAAACGTGTTTTCTCTTATCAGCATCGTGTGGATGGCCTTTGTTTTTATAGTGCTTTTCTTTGAATTCTGAATAACGTTGGGAATGATCTAGCGCGTCTTCAGCACGAAATGCAGTGAACTCTTGCATTGGATTGACAATCAAGCTTGATTCCAAAGAGTTACTCCACTTGGAACATTGAATTCCTGGGGAAAATAAATAATAAAAAATAAGCAAAAATCAGACCTTTATTACATACTACAGTCGATAGAATTGAAACGAGAATTTATTTAGATCTTAGATAAAATGCTTGCATCTTGTGGTGGTACTCTTGAAAATAACAAGTTGAAGCTCCAGTCGTAAGGTTTTTCTCATGAAGAGGAGGAGAGAGTTTTACACCCGAACCGAAGTTAATATGACAAAGACTACCTTGGAACGTGCACCCATTCCAATCAATCGATTCATATGACGTACTTAGGTTGTAAAATGAAAGCTTACCAAAAAGTTTTTCTCAGAAAACCCATTTTAAAAGATCAGCTTTACCTTGAGGCATAACAAAGACATTATCTGTTGGTGTCCATTCTTCAAACGAGACATAATTTATGACATAATTATCATAATAAGAACCCAACATCATATCAAAACCAAACATCTCGTATCTGATTGGACGATATGGTTTGGACTTTGTCACCCAAACACTTTGGTAGTTCTTCATACCGTATGCAGTATATTTATAAGTCCACTTTGTTGTAAGGACACCAGTGTAAACTTCAGTTTTGTTGTACTAAAAACAGAATGTTGAATGGTAAGTCAGGGGGGGGGTACTTAGGTAAAAATGGGTGTTGGGTATTTGCTGATGGTAAGGGGTCGGTTTTTTCACCTTTCAAAGTCTCTCTAAGTCTACCCTAGTACCCCCCCCCCCCCCCGGATGGTAAGTCAGTGTAGCTCTGAAAAAATAACGTGGTCCGAACTTTTTGAGAAAAAGCAATTTTTTTCACTCCATTTTCCAAAGACAATACACATTTTCGACCGTGGTCACGCGGACCGGCGCGTGCAATTTGATTACTTGATTATCCTCCTAAACTAGATCCAATCTTTTTTGACACCTACTTCTTTTGTAAAAAAAGACAAATACGAGTTTAGAGTGGTCAAGTGGTGATTGGCTATGGTCGAAAGCATTGTTTTTGGCCTTACAAGCAATTCACACTAACAGTTGTCCAACGTCTCTGTTTACATAATCTTGCTAATTCGAGCTCGAATGGAAAGTCTAATTTGTTCGAACTAGTGACGAAAACTGATCATTTGTTCTAAATACTGAAAAATTCAAATAATGTAAAATAAATTTTCGAATTCGGGTGGCTTGAAAATTTAATTCGACGGTTGCGGGATACACGCTTTTTTTAATAAGAATAGTGTATTTTGGATGAGAGTCAAGTATTCTTAAGAAATTGCCAAAATTGAGGTTGAAATATTCTTAACGTATTCCTTACTTTTTTAGACTTGACTTTTTTATAAACATGAGAAATTATTAATTTGAGAGTTTTGGACTTTTGAATGAACATTTGGAGCTAAACTTAGTGGTTGTTTTATCTCTGCCTCAAAGTTAAAATTTAAGTTTAACAAAGAAAGCAGTTTTTTTTTCTGTTAACCAAATACAAAATGACTGCATTCTTATCAAATTCTGTGAAACTCACCCTAGAGGGTATTCTTAGGGTATTCTTACGGTTTGACCAATTTTCACACTGATATTCTTATAGAAGATATTCTTATAAAAAAAAGGGTGTAGTAAAATTTTGGTCAAATCTGCGAAATTAAATTTCCGCCAAAATTTCTCACTTTAAGGTATCTTATTAAAAACACAAACCTTGAACCAGGTCATATTAGGTGTTATAACTTGCGCAATGATTCTTCTGTTAGGTGTGCCAGTAATAGTGTAACATCCATCAAAATTCTTTTGTTGGTCATTAAACATGGGCACATATTTGTAAGATATCCCATAATCCCCTTGGTCACCACGCTGGAACGTCTTGTCATTACCTAGTTAAGATGATGGTGAGAATTTTACACGAGGATTATACTTCGCGAGTTTCGCAAGTTTTCCGAAAAGTGGCGAAATTTAATGCTCGCGAAAATTTCAAAACTTTTTCAAAATTTTGCCAAAATAGCCAAAAAACCGTAATTTTTTTTTACCAAAGCCTCTAGGAAAATCAAATTCTATTACTTTATGGAATTTAGTTGAAAAAGGGACCGACTCGCGAAAATTAAATTATATTTGAAAAGGATTGTCTGCTCGCAAAAATTCATCCACTTAAGCAAAAAGCTAAGATTTCATTCGCTAGGTCCGCGAAATTTAATCACCAAGTAAGAAATTTTATTACAGAAGAATTGATTCTGAGATTATACCTTTGAAGACAGACATCTCTAACCCTACATTGGTTAAAGTTTTTATTTTATTTTTGGATATGCTGTCAGATAATGATAGGAAGAGGTCATTATTATTTATGAAAATAATGTAGAAACGTGATCTGGATCTAAAGTTTGCCGTTTTAAACAGAATTTCCCTAAAAATTTAGAACTGCAAAGATTTTGAATCTCAAAAAAAGAAGAAGTAATACCATAGTAATAATCGATCCTGCTTTTCTTTTGATCTTGAGAATACCAAATCTCAAATGGTTCGGCTATTTTGCTTTCAGGTAAAATTATTATTCCTGATGCATGATAGTTTGTAGGGAATGATGGGTAATCATCTTCTTTAGGTTTATCCTTATGATCCTCGTTTATGTTTCTAGCCTCAGTTGTTGGACTCGAGGAAGACTGGGTTCTAGTAGATGTCGTCTTTTCACTTCTGGTTGCAGTTGGTTCGTAAAGTGAGCTGGTGATGTTACGAGCTGATTCAGTGACTGTTTGGTTGGCGAAATGAAATTTGTTTTTGATAGGTGTTAAATGGAGTCCCTCATTCTGAATCTGAGGTGAAGAAGTTTGTGGCTTTTGTTGAACCGTTTGTTGTTGATCAGTACTAGAGTTTGTTGCTGTTTCTTTTGGTGAAGATTCAACTTCGGATTCAGATATTAGAGTGGTCTGTTGGCTCGAGACAACATTCTTGTTCTTTGAAATTTGAGCTGGTGAACTAGCTTGTTTGGTGTTGGTGTTAGCGGATGTTAGTGGTTGTTTCTGAGTTTGAGAAGATTTGATCGGGTTCGGTTGTGTCATAGCCTTAGCTGATTGTGATTGTTGCTGAGAAGATGTTGACAAAATAGCCGGTCGAATCTGTTGAGCTGTGTTTACGGATTGACTTGCCGTATTGGTACTGTTAGATGAGTTTGTTTGAATCGCTTGATTGGAAAGTGGTACTTTGGGTTTTGATACTTTTGGTTTGGTGGATTCTGGAGTGACTTGTTTGGTGAGATCGTGAGATTCCACTTCTGGTTGTTTTGTTGAGATTTCATCGTCTGACGAACTTTCCGTATCATCATCAACCTACAAATATATTCAACACAAGCTTCAGACATCTTTCCAAATTGTTACCACTGATGTAAGGAGTTAGAAAGGACTTGTGTTACAGAAACGGTGGGACTGCCACCGCTGGAAGATATGGTGATAATAGTCACAAGTGTGGAAAGTACACTGATATTTAATTTCTCCTGATTTATAATTTCTACAAATCCTCGCTTTAATTTTATTTGAGTTTGTAACTCAATAAAATAGAACTTGAAGTCCCACCCATTAAAAAATGATAATGTTACCATTTTTTTCATTCTATCATTACTACCTAAAAAATACCCACAGAGCCACTGACACAGGGGTATGAAAAAGAAAATTATGAAGAAAAAGGGCTTAGAAACTAGAGATCGAATCTACTTTCGCGGGCAGAAACGCATTTTTCGCGATTTTGATCCTTTTTCGCGACTTTTTGACTTCGCGAACCTTTCTGCCCGCGAAACTTTCTGCCCTTAAAGAATATCTTTGTTGATGTCATTAGTTTTTTCGTTGTGTTTACCAGGTACTTTTCTTTCATTCTAGGCTGTACTATCATGGAATCATTTCATGCTTACCTCATCGTCGCCAGAGCTAGCATCTGAGATTTGAGATTCGACCACCATTTCTGTGGAATCTTCAGTCGAGTTCGATGCTTCTTGATGTACCAACGAATCTGTTTCGTTATACTTTCTCTTACTAGTGAGTTTATTGGCAATCACTGGTGAAGTTAATCGGGGATTTGTTAGCGGAGCTTGGTTTTGAGGCTTTGATAAGTTGACATTTTGTTGTTGTGCGGTGTTAGCAGTTGATTGGGAAGTATTCGGTACATGTTTTAGAGCATCTATTTTAGTCACTTTTGGTGATTTAACTGCGCTTTCTTGATTTGGTTTGATAGTTTCAGTTTTGCTGGTTTCTGTGGATTTAACACTTTCTGTGGATGAGTTTGATGAACCAGCATTGCTTGTTGAATCAATAGAATCTACTTGATCACTGGAAGCACCACTGGAAGTATCATCAACCTCATCAGAATCAGAACCTGATTCAAATTCACTTTCAACTGCTTCTTCAGTCATATTAGATCTGGTTGCATTACCAGCTAAAAGAGTTGCTTCGACCACACTGGTGTTCCGAGCGATACCAGGAACAATTTCATCAATGGTTCGATTGGATGTCAGATTCTTCGGTTGATCATTAATACTCTGGTTGATCTCCATAACATTGAAACTTTGATCATTGCCAGAGCTGTCCACACCGGTATCATTGGAGATCTCCACAGAACGTTTAGATATTTCTCTTTTATCCAGACTTCGCTTTTTCTTCATATTATGGATACTATTGATTGTGGTGAATAAGGACGAAACAACCCCGGCAAGAGCACAAACACAGAGAATGGAGACAACAATATGGTGCCATTTGTAACGTCTCCTTGGAGACGGCAAACTACTATCATTACCAGTAACAACAGAACGAGACATAACTTCAAAACAATAGTACAGTAAGCTACAGGGGTGTTCCAGTAATAAAGTTTCTTATCAAATTTCTATCAATTCAAAAAATCAACATACTGTACTGTCAGTGTAACAATTTAACGCAATGCAACTAGAATCTTTTCATTGACTGAAACATATATTGTATTTCTAGTATTATTTAAAATGACAAGGCTATGCAATTCAAGACATACCCTTGGTAATATACACAACACTACATAAACTACCGAGGATACTTGGAAGACGCTTTGCAGCACACATTCAGTATAATTATATGATTCATTTTTATCAATTATGCTGAAAATGAGTAAAGCTAACTTTTTTATTTCCCTAATCAATGTGTTTGTAGGCTGCTATACCATGCGGAAGAGCTGAGAAAATGCTTTCCAAGCGATGCACGATTTAAAGAGTTTCACATTTAAAATTTAAAGAGTATCACAATAAACAGATGCCTTGATGAACAAATGAATTTGAATACCTTAAAAGAGTTCCCTCTTTTTGACGGGAACTAATTTTGACGAGCGGCAAAAATCTTGAGATTATCTAATTTTGGCGAGAACTTATTTTGGCGATTGATAATTTTTTTTTAATTTTGGCGGGAACTAATTATGGCGAATTTTGTCTAAATTCGCCGAATTCGCCAAAATTAGTTCCCGTCAAAATAGGTAGAACGAAGTCCCCTTTTATAAAATAGTGAATCCTTCAATTAGGTTATAAATATAAAATTCTCTTATCTCTATTATAATCTGTTCTAATCTAAATAAAAATTAGTGAAAAATGTCAGGAGAATTAAGTTCCTTATGGTAATTAGATAGCCAATCATAAAAACCTTTGGAAAATTTAACATCTATGATTACAGGGTTTTTTGTATCATTTTCCAATTGTCACATTTAAAGTTTATATGATTCAAATTTTGCATTTGATTTTTTTGCTGACTCAGCAAGTTAAATCAATCAGCGTCAATAATAATGAACACTTCGTCTTAAAGTTGGGTTCGTAGAGCTGTCTGTGTATATTCGCCCTTAGAATGAAACCACGCCATACATTCGGGGCTCTCATCTTCTTTAGAAGCAACTCCGTCCTATGCTTGTAAGATTCTCCAAAATGGGCCAAATCACTACAATTGTAGAGACTATTTCCAGCTAAATTTCTTTTAAACAGTGCTGTTATGCTCATCATGTTTTGAGTAGTTGATCTCTTCCACATCATCTGACAACACTTCTTTGGTTGGCAACCCTTTTGTTTCTGGTAATAACAAACTCAAAATACCAGAAAGAATGGCTACCAAGCCAATCACAATAAACGGGAGATATCGATTGATTTCGTTCTGTAATAAAGAAGAATGGAAAAGTTATGAATTGCGAATTGGATTGATATATTATTCAAAAACATGTTATCACGATTATTAAGTCTCCTTTTTGCTCCGGCCTAGGAGCCTTTAATTCTCTCTTCCGACAACGGTCAAGACATTTTTTTTTTGTTTATCTAATCCGATGATCTATTCCGATTTAAAAAAACGGATTATCTGGATTCTGATAATATTGTGATTTGATTGGCCAAAAGTATTTAAGAAAAAGATGGCTGCCGAAAGTGGACTAGCTGACTGTGTAGCGAATGGGCAAATCTCAGTGAAAAATTGATCATTATCATCATTATTCATGATGTTTTGGACATGATTTATGAGAAGTTTGATGCATACTGGTTCTCTAACAATGTGGAAAGACTTTGGAGAAATTTTGGCCATGAATCGTCAGCTGATCGAGTGCTTAAATCTCGCATATGGCTAACTTCTCTTCTAGACACTGAAAATCATAAAACTCTAACTTGACAATGAAACTTCCAAACACACAGCTATTGGAATTCAAAAGAAAATACTAAAATTACAACATTACAGTGCAAATTTGAAAACGATCTGAGTAGTTTTTGTGGTGTTATGTGTATGGCTGAAAATGATGTAAAATGATCCTGTTTTGTGTATTCATCATTGTTGACTGGCGACCCGTTCCTTTTGATTTTTCAAACCCGACACAGATCTTTTACAAACATAACACTATGAGAATTCAATAGAGAATACTAAAACACAATTCCTGTGTAAATTTGAACAAGATTGGAGAAATTTTCACATTGTTATGGCTGAAAATGATCGTTTTTGGACTTTATCGTAATTTCAACGCGGCTGGCGACCGTTCCTTTTGATTTTTCAAACCCGACACAGATTTTTTACAAACATATCACTATGAGGATTCAGTAAAGGATACTAAAACACAATTCCTGTGTGAATTTGAACAAGATTGGAGAAATTTTCACAGTGTTATGGCTGAAAATGATCGTTTTTGGACTTTGTTGTAATTTCATCGCGGCTGGCGACCGTTCCTTTTGATTTTTCAAACCCGACACAGATTTTTTAAAATTATATCACTATGAGAATTCAGTAAAGGATACTAAAACACAATTCCTGTGTAAATTTTAACAAAATCGGAGAAATTTTCACAGTGTTATAACTGAAAATGATATTTTTTGGACTTTGTCATAATTTCATTGGTTGGGGCGACCGTTCCTTTTGAAGATTTTTCAAACCCGAAACAGGTTTTTTCCAAATATACCACTATTTATTACATACACACTATTGTACCATTTTATTTGGATTGTCCTACTCTCTTGACTTATTTAACGAGTTTTATGACATTGATAATTAATAAAAACACCTTTAAAAGTAGTTTTTGTTTAAAACAAGACTAGTTTTTATAAAAATTGGCGCTTTTGTAGATTTTTCAGATTTTTTTCAAAAACTGTATATCAAAAACGTCTAAAAATACCAAATTTGATACCCCTTTTTTACGTGTTTTTTACACTTTCCGAAAAGTGAATTTTGACTTTAAAAGCTCATAAGTAGAGAACAAATTGGTCAAATTTAAGAAGTGATGGCTCAAATTTTAAGTTAGGATATCTACTTTCTAAATATCAAAATTCCAAGCACTTTGGGACATTTGTTCGGCCTCAAGACGTCGAGAAACGTCTGAACTTTTTCGTGGGTCACCCGGAAATTTAGGCTATTTTTCTCCCCAAAATTTTATCCGGATCAATCAAATCAACGGCGCATCATAGCTTCGCTATTGGCAAGTTTAGAAAAAAATAAATTTATAAGAACTTGGAAATATTGGCTTCTAAATGTTTATCTCCTTTAGCTCCAATTTTTTAGTGGAGGATGAGTGGGCGAGGGGTGGGATTGGTTCTTGAGGCAAGAAAGTGCATGTGTAATCACTTAGAAGAGCTAAACTTCCAGCTGGTTTATTTATTCGTTAAGATTATTTCTCATACTCGCTCTGCAATAGAATTATTACTTTGCTTTCTGATCTGTTCTGATTACTAGTTTGTGGGCAACGTTCTAACACAACTAACTCAGCAAACTCATCTTTCACATCTTTTAATCTCTTTAAGCCGGAGCTTCCAGCGCAGCTGGTTTATTTCTACATAATCTAGGTTACATGGTACACCAACGAACAAATCAGCCGACACACTACTAAAAAAAGTCCCCCTCCCCCCGCCGCTTGGCACTAAGTGATATCGCTAGAGGTCTAGCTAGAAGTTTTTAAAGAATTCGCAGCGTTCTCGGACAAGATTTCCATAAAAGTGCTAAAGTTTAAAATTGATCAGACAAAAAAGAATATCATAGTGCGTGGATTGATTAAATCCAGAAACTTTGGGAAGAACCGGGAACCATTTGAAATAGATTCTTAACCTTTCTTCCAAAACTTGTAATCCTGAATATTATCAAGTCCCAAAAAATTTGCAGCAGACTGAGGTTAGCTCTCCTCCAAACAGAACTATGATATTACAGACAGGGTTTATCAATGCTGATAGTTATCAAGAAATAGGAGTGAAAATTTTTCCCTAAAGGTGTAAGTAATACACTTACCAAGTAAATAACATATGAAGACGCAAATGAACCAACTCTTGCCGCTGATGAGGTTACGCCCATACCAACACTCCTAAAAATATAAAACTCGTATTAGAATCGTTTTGCTCTTGAAAATAAGGGCCAAAAAGTGTTGTTACAAAAAACATGAGTGGTTTTTTTTTGGACCAAAAAAACCTAGATTGACTCAAAATTTTCTGGTCCCTATGTGTAAAAAATATCTTAAAAGAGTTAGAAGATATAGGAAAAATACGCTATAAAGTTGTTTTGACGAAAAATTCTGAACATCTTTTTGACTTCACTTATACAGCAGTAAAAATGAGAGCACCTTATAAATGTTCCCATAAAATGTTACATGACCCACCTTAACGTGGTTGGCAAGATCTCAAAGGTCAACAGATAAGCAGCATCAAAAGCAATGGTTACGAAGAACTTGGCAAGCATAGCCAATGTAACACGTCCATAAACATAATCTGAAAGGAAGACAATCAAATTTATTGGAGTTATGGAGATTTCGAGCTATAAAGTTAAGGTTTTCAAGGCATTTAACTAAAGGGACCAAAGAATTCGTTCGAGTTAAGGAGACATTCGAGTTATAAAGGATCGAGTTATAGAGGATCGAGTTTTAGTGGATCGAGTTATAAAGGATCGAGTTATAAAGGATCGAATTATAGAGGATCGAGTTATAGAGGATCGAGTTATAGAGGATCGAGTTATAGAGGATCGAGTTATAGAGACTCCACTGTAATTGTTATTGTCAACAAAAATATTGAATGAAACTTACCATCACCGTCTGTTGGCAAGAGGGCGGCCGCCATCATGGAAATGGCGGTCAAGAAGATGGTGATGATAAAAACTCTCTTGTTTCCAAACCTCTTGATGATGTAACCAGCCACAGTGTTGCCAGGAATTGCAATGATACTTGTTAAGAAGAACACTAGGTAGATGTTACCACCAAGTTTGCCAGTGCTGAGTGTCACTCCATAGTAAACAGTCGCTGATGCAAACCTGAAAAGGACCAAGAAGATGGGTTGAGAAATATATGGAATGATTTAGATGAAAGAGTTCCTTAAGCCGATATTATCTAAAATTTACTTTGAGTAATCACGATTTATCAGAAAATGATTTAAGAGATTTTCTGTACGTACCAAGAGAATTGTGAATCGATTAAAAAACAAATCCTGAATTTTTTAAATGGTTATTGAACATAACAAAGCTATCATTTCTCGATAGTCTCTTTTCGGGCGTTCTTCTTAAGAAATGGACAAATAATTATAACCAACGAGGCTTTAATTAATCGATTAAAAAATGTTTCTTACCATGCAACCATGCAAACAACCATACGAAGAGCTGTAGATCTTCTGGAGAATAATTTACAAACATTTCCACTTTCAGTACTGGAGTCTTCTTGGAAAACAAGTTGAATGGATTCAGGGAAGGGTTTACCATTAATGCGTGCTATTCTTCTCAAAGCTCTCTCCAAACTGGCTTTTCGACCGTTCACCCATTGCCAGCGAAGAGATTCTGGTAAGAAACTGTAAAAAGAAATGTGTGGTTACTAGTCTATTAAGATCAGTCATTTAAGAAAAAGCGTACAATAAAAACAAAACAATAAAATACCAGGTCGGTCAACAAAATCTACCCAAAAAAATAAAACTTGCATAACTTAACGAATAACAGTTTTCACGACCCGAGATTTAGAAGTTAATTTAACATACTATTATGAGAGACTGTTAAACTTGATTCACGAAATTTAAAAATCGATATCAAGTTAGTTTAGACATTTTGCCACGACCTCATAACAAAAGAAAACATTTTAAGGCCTTACGGACAAAATTAAAACCATTTTGAGGCTCAAAACAAAAAGTTAAGAACATTTGATAGCTTCAAGAATCGTGGACATTCTTATAAAAAACGGGTATTGTAGCTATTTCATCTTTTTAATATTAATAACAAAACTTACAAGTAAAGGATAGCAATGAGGGCGCCCGGTGCTGACACTGCAAGATTCAGATGCTTCCAATCAGGCAGGTAGTACCCAAGGAGTGATAACAAACATAATCCAAGGGTCCAGAAATTCCAGATGAACGTTCCAGCAAAAGCACGTTTCGATGCACCAACGAATTCCGTGTTTAGAATAAAGATACTGTTCAATGAACCACCTTAGATGGAGAAAATTTACAATATGTATCAATACTTTGAGTCCATAATTCTAAAAATCTCATTATTGTATGTTGGTCATAGGTCAGGGAGTATATAAAGTTTCTTTAAGACAATTTTCTGTTGATCAGGAGAAAGCGAAATTTAATAACGCATTTGAAGGATTCTCTTGCAGTAGAAAAATTAAACTTTAAAATTATTAACTGAATATAGGCATGTTGAGCGGTGAAAAAGAATGCGGCTATTATATTTTGATTTTTCCCTGAATATAGGCATTATTACTTTTAGTTGGCACAAGAAAAAATTCAAACTTTTGTTAAAGTAACTGCCTGCCTTGTTTAACAAAGTATGGGGCAGCAAAGTATGGGGGGCGGGAAGAGAGTGGAATGATCTAGATTCATAAATTTGTGCAAGTCACAGTTAATATTTACTCCTACGAAGGACTTTGATTCTTACCAATGCCAGCTCCAACAAAAAACTTTAGTAATGCCAATTCCCAGAATGCTCCAACAAATGATGACGTCATACCAGCAATAGACATCAACAACATACCAATGAGGAGAGAGATACAACGACCAAACTTGTCGGAAACGAAACCAAAGATAATAGCGCCAATTAACATACCCAAATAGATCATTGAGATGGCAACGTTCTTCAGAATAGAACGGTCACAAACCAAATTGAACTAAGAAGTAAATACAGAAAAACGTAACATTTTTAATATTCTAAAAATAAGGATTTCTGAAATTTGAAAAGAGCTTAACTTTTTTCGGAGAGGATAGTAGTATGAAAGTAGACAGTAGGATAAAGCAATAAAGCAAAGTCATGCTTAAACCACCATTACTGGAAATTGCTTCAAAAGCGACAGGATTGTTTATGGATTCAAGAAACTTAAAATACCTCTGATATGGACTTTTAAAATAGGGAGGGAGCTTTAAAAAATCAGTAAAATGAAGAAAGTATTGTTTATGGATTCAAAAAACTCATACCTCTGTTACAATAGAGGAAGCGTCGTCAGGGAATTTCCAATCACCATCACTCATATTGCATCGTTTCTCATAAATGTCCAAATCATCTGTGGTGATTATACCAGAATAGCTGCAAGTTGAAGTATTACCGACACATTCCCAACCTGGGTCGTTGGCGATGAACGTCATTTTGACCGCTTGCAAGCCCATGTTTAACATACAGAAGGAAAGCAATGTGATCAAGCAGCCCTGGTAGACACCTAATGGTCCTATTTGGACCAAGACCTCGTCGATTGTCTTTTTAACAGTCATATTTGTTACTTTTTACCCAAGTAATTAATTTTTTTTTCTAAATTTTAATTTTTCGAGATTTTGAATTTACTGCATAGAGTAAACTAGAATCATAGAAGTTATAACAATAATAAAGCTAGATACTGGTAGATGTATAAAAATAAAAACAAAACTATACTGAATGAATACTTTAATTCAGGATATTCATGACGTGATGTTTTCTACGGAAAAACCCCGGTTTTTGCCAATAGTGGCAAATTTTATACAACTTTTGTCTAGTTTAAATTCACCACTACTGGCTAAAACCGGGGTATTTCCGTGGAAAACATTACGTCGTGAATATCATGAATATCACCTGGCACTCCGGTTCTCAAAGCTACTGAAGATAACCTAAAATTTAGTTCACGTAAATTAACGAATAGTTGAAAGATACCAAATTGAACAGCTCACTAAACATTCAACACGTGATAATACCATGAAAATATACACAACCAAAATAAGTAAAAATCTATCTTCGTGAAAAATTTGAAACGAGTGTATTAAGAATCATGACAACGATATTTGAAAAGAGCTAATTTTGTCAAATATAAAACAAAAATATTTTGTTTGTTGACATTAATTCTTAAAACACGTTTATCTGCTGCTAAATACAAACAAACAATGCGAGCTACAGTGAAAATTTCTACACGTTTTTTTATAAGAACAAATAATATAAGAACATAAGGCTTCGACGGCCAAAATGTTAAGAACAAGTTAAGAACATTTTAAGGCTTTGAAGACTTCAAAACATACGCTTTTTAAGAAAAATGGACAAAAATACTCACAAAATGGTGAAAATAAGAACATGTTAAGAACATTTTTTAGGCTTAAAACACAAAAAGTTAAGAACATCCCAAGGCTTCAAAATTTTTGGATGTTCTTATAAAAAAACACGTGTAACCTTAAAGAGAGGATTGCTAACCTCAATGTCAATCTATGTTCAAGCTTTACAGATTTCTAACTTTTTTTTCGACTTTTATAGTTTTAGGTCAAAGGTTCTCACTATAAAAAGTCTAACAAAAAAAACGAACAAATCTTCCAAAGAGTTATCTCTATATATAGAACACTATATGCACAAGCACTTTTTTATGAGAACAATTTTGTAAGAACACGAGGCTGAAAAATTAAGAACAAATTAAGAACGATCCAACCCTTAGATTTTAGAAATTATTAAAAAAAAAGTACTTATCTTAACGGATTTTAAATTTAATTGACATTGTAAAAACATTTAAGCCAGAAAACTTCAACAAATTAAGAACAGCCCAGCCTGAACCAAGATTAACTAGTTCTTATTAAAAAAAGGCGTGTATTTAACCAGCTGAATTTGACAGTCAAACAAAACATGATAAAAACATCTAGATATGAAGAACAAAATATAGTTCAAGAACTGAAAAATCTACCCATCAAACATGCATCTGCCTTATATACTGAAATTCATGAGGCTAATTTATGACACAACCAATAATCAAATCTTAATGACATGTTTCAAAGTTAATGACGTCATAACAAAACATAAACAATTTGTTTCTAAGTGGAAAGAAAAGGAATGGTTAGTTGTGAGGCATTTATAAACATTGCATATATCCTGAAACAAACTAAATAAGATCCCACAATATTTGCTAACGGAGGGACAAACAGGAATTATACGGTGTTATATACACCCGACTCGTCTGAAACTGATGTCAGCAAAATTTTAATAAAAGAGTCCTTTCAAATTTGTAAATAAAAGGAAGAAAAAAATCTTGCTCCGCATTTTTCTTTATTCATTACAAAAGATTCTAGTTATTTCAATCTGCTGAATCAACATACATTATAACTATGTAAAAGGGTAATGGCTTTAAATGTATAAGAATAGGTAGAAAATTCCTTGAATCGTCTCATTCTATAGTCATATCTAAGATTATGTCCTTTCGAAATTAAATCTGGAGAAAAACATCTCGGTCGTATCGACTTTCTCCATTGTGTTGGTCTCTTCAGTCTTCTACACGTTTTTTTATAAGAACATCCAAAATTCTTAAAGCCTTGGAATGTTCTTAAATTTTTAAGCTTTAAGCCTAAAAATATTTTAAACATGTTCTTTTATTCTTGTGAGTATTTCTGTCCATTTTCCTAAGAAAATAGCTGTTTTAAGGTCAGAAAAGCCTTAAAATATTCTTAACTTGTTCTTAATATTTATGCCATCGAAGCCATATGTTCTGATATAGTTTGTTGTTATAAAAAACGTGTACTTGATTCAATCTTTACATTTTTTTCTTTCATCTACTAGTAACCGACAAACTAAACTTGGATTAACAAAATTGTTGAACAACTGTTAGTTTCAAATAACTTAAAATCTGGAAATTTACATAAAAAATACAGCTAAACACTTAACCTTACTAATATAAATAGTAAATATAATTTTTAGAAGAATGGTCAATACCAGGCAAAAGGTTAAACAAAACGAATAAAAAAACACTTCTCATCTTTTATAAGCTATAAGCTTTGTTTAGCATTACTAGAAGTTCTTATAAATAAAGATGCAGGATAAACACACCCTACAATGTTGCAAGAATCATTTGTTTTTATATTCAGACATGTTGCTAGTAGAAACAGAGTGCTAATCATCATCATTTATCGTGTTAATTGATTGACATTAACAACAACAGGAAGTGAAAATGACGAAAATGATTTTTTTTCTTTTTCTTGTGCTTCGTAATGCCAGGTAAAAAATTGGTAAATAGAAAAATATTCTCACTGATAGCAACGACGGCTTCGTAATGCCTTGTAAAAACATTTAAATTTTTTGAAGCCGTCCGATGTCCTTACTTAGCTTCATTTAGTTTTAAGCCTTTTAAAATGTTCCTATCATGTTTTTATTTTTACCATTTTGTGAGTATTTTTATATGGGTTTTTTAGAGCTCATAAAACTTTAAAATGTTCTCAACTTGTTCTTAATATTTTGGCTATCGAAGCCTTATGCTCTTAAATAGTTTGCGTTCTTATAAAAAAACGTGTAATTGTTTCAGCCAGGACAAAAAAACGATAAATCTTTTCAGGAACGGCATACTAGAATTGTGCCATTATATATATTTACAGTGTAATCATCAAAAAATTATTTTTTTTTCAAAATATTTAAACGCTTTTTCATAACTTTTATATAAACAGTTTAATTGATTAAAATTGCAATTTAAAAAATTGATTTGAAGAAGATTTGATATCTCGAAGATAAGATAAAATCCTTATTGAAGAACAGACGAGTGCAGATTGCAGTGCTTGTCATTGGCACTGATTGGCAATGAACGAATGCGTCAGTCAAATTCTCCATGCAATATTGGCAATGCAAACGATAGAAAAGGATGCATTTGTCCAGATAAGGTTATATTAAACGGTTATAATATACAGGCTTTTTGTCAATGCATGAAATCCTTGCATGACTTTTTATAGCGCTAACATCAGAATTAATCAAAAGTAAATGCCAAAAATGGTAATAAATATGGCAACTAATCTATTGTTTATTTTTAATTTCTAGCAAATAACAACTCACACATTTGCCATATATTCATTTAGTTGAAAAATCTCTAATTTCTTAACAGTAGAACATTCAGCAGTATTAATATGTTGTGAAGAAGTGAGTGCCAATGAACAACAATGTTTTCTTCCTCCCATAAGCCCAGATAAGCCCAAAGTTTATACAATTGAATTTATTTTTTGAAAAAAATATTTATAGACACTCAAATCAATCATCTTTGATAGGATAAATATGAACTAATCGCCATTGCTTCAAACATCGTTCATTACCCAGTAAATGTCTTATGGTCCATTTATTGCTTCAAACACAACAAACTTGAAATATTTATAACGTAGCCAAACAGCTAAGCAACTTGCTTTAACGGTTAAAATCCAAAAAAGAAACTGAACATTAAAATTCTCAAACCTCTTTGTCGCAACTTCTCTCAACGATAATACAAAACTTCCCTCGTGTCTTTACCATTGTAATATATTCTTCAACGAATACATCCAAATATTGAACTGTGCATGCGTCAAGAAATTGTATTACGAGACAGCAGTGTTACGAATGTCATTAAAGTATGAATGAGCGAGCGCGTTGCGGGCGGAAACTCGACGACATGGTTGATAAGTCAATAGCATCTAGAAGTGAGAAAGCAAAATATTTTTAAAAAAAATCTTCAATCAGAATGAGATGACATTGTGCTTCACAAGTTTGAAAAAAAACATTTATTACTTAAGATAAACGAATTTCTCCATCGAGCACTTTTCAATATAATAAAACTTGACAGTATAAACTGAAAATTAGGGATTAAGTCGACTTTAAATAACCTTCTATTTTGAGCTCGACTTTTAATGAATTGAGGAAACCCCTACTTTAAACAAAAGAAACAAAGAAATTTGGTGTCTTTTCACATGAAAACATTATTGTTTGAATTAAGATCGACAAAAAAGTAGGCCGTTTAAACCAGTGCCGGTTTTTTGTCGATCTTCATTGTCAAGTATTCAAATTGTTAAGCTCAATCTCACATCAAGATTTGGTTTATACAGCCGCTCTTTTACCGCACTCAATTCGACTTCCTTTTTTTTGATGAAGTTATTTGAATTAGACACCATATAAACTACGCCTTAAAAACTAAATCAATCGGTGAATTATTCAAAATGCATTATACCTTTAAAAGATCAATTCCATCATCGTCTAGTTCAGGTAGAACTTCGGAGAGATCTTTCGGATTCCATTTCGGAAAATCGGATTTGTAGTCTTTCAGTTGGGTGACACCAGGCCAAAGTTTCTCGTTTGGTGTACCAAGTACTCTGTATATCAAAGAAAAATCTTTTATTTGAAATACCTAAGGATTTGGACCTTATTATAATATGACCAAATCATAAGTCACCATAATCACTTTAGAAATATTCTATAAGTGCAGTCTATGCTCGCATACAGAGCTGCGCTGATGAGTCCTGGAAATGAGTCTGTGACCGCAGTCGAAAGCGACCCGAAGGCTCCTCTTTCGATAGCTATCCACCCGAAAGTATGGGAGAGCGTCACTCTTTCTCCCTGGATTGCTCCACTTACCCTTGATCCTTCTCTTAATTGCTGAGCATCAAGCAGAGAGGCATCAAGTACCATTTTAAGAATCTTTGGTATGACGCGGCTGGGGGTTGAACCCACAACCTTGCGAACCGTAGCCGGATGCTACGGTCGTTTTGGAAATGAAGAAATACAAATATAATAAATATCAATGATGAGAATGATTTGATAGCAATTGAACTACTGTACTATTTTAGTTCATCATAATTGTACCTGAACATTTTGAAGAGTTGATCGATCTCTGAGTCTCCAGGGAACAATGCTTTTCTTGTGAGCTAAAGAAAAACAGTGCACGTAAGAAAACCGTAAAAGTGGAAGATGCGCAACCAGGGTTACTTCATTATTTAAGATATTTTTTTAGATACTGAACAAACTTCTGGAAAAATTCTGGATCCTTTTTAAATCTGACAATTTTAATTCTAAGGTGTACCGCTCTGGGTCCAAAATTAAAATTCATGAAAAGTCACGAAAACATATTCCAAAAAAAATTTACAACATTTTAGAGTACCGCATGCTGTAGCTGTACAGTTGGCTCTCGTTAATTCGAACTCAAGTGGTGAATCTTATTTGTTCGAATAACAGAGAAATTCGAATTATAGAGAGTATTTTTTAAGAGGGTTTCTCCTTGACGGGGACTGGAAACAATAGGACAATAGAAGTTCGAATAAGCGAGAGTAGTTTAAAATATCATGGTTCCCGAAATCCCAAAACATCTGTTACCATTTCAACGAAGATACATCCAATACTCCAGACATCGACTGCAGTAGAATACATTTTACAACCAAGGAGAATTTCAGGTGCACGATACCACAAGGTGACAACTTCGTGAGTGTAAGAACGAACAGGGATGCCAAAAGCTCGTGCCAAGCCAAAATCTGCAAGTTTTATATTGCCTGAAACGGAGTGAATAGATTCCGAATAATCAAATTTCTACGAACAAACAATACAGTTGTTGAGTGAGATCCGTATATATGGTGTTTGTCTTTATTATAGAGAGGGTCTTTCTGTTGATAGAAGGCCTGAGTTGTCTTCTCTTGACGAGTGCCTTGTTTGTGAAGTTAAATCTGGTTCGAAAAAACTTCTTCTTTGTCTTCTCTACCGAACTCCTAGTCAAAATGCAGAAGAATTTTCTGCATTTAAACAAAAATTGGAGGAAACTATCAGAAAAATTTATAATGTTTCTCCTACTTTAGCTATTTTTCTCGGTGACTTTAACGCAAGAAACTCAGTTTGGTGGACTGGTGATATCACAAAATTCTCAGGGAGAGGACATTAGCGAGTTAGCTTCACAATATGGGTTACATCAACTGATTGATGAGCCGACTCATCTTCGTCCTGGGGTGTTCTCCTTCTTGCATTGATCTTATTTTTTTCATCTCGCGGACTCCTATTTTAGACTCCGGGGTTTTACCTTCACTTAATCCACGTTGCCACCACCAGATACCCTTCGTAAAACTAAACTTTCAAACTACATTCCCTCCAGCCTATAAACGCAAGATTTGGGACTTTTCTCGTGCTGATGAGAGGGGAATCGTGCTTGCCCTGAATGCCATTGATTGGGAAACCTCCTTTCTGGGACTCAACGTAGAAGATCGTGTTTCCCTTCTCTCTGAATATATACTTAATATTTTTTCTAATTTTTGTTCCAAATAAAACTATCACCATCAGAGACAAAGATGCGTTATGGATGACTCCTGAGATAAAGCAGATGCTTTTGGATAAGGCTAAGATATATCGTCGTTGGAGAAAATGGGGAAATCCTCCTTTAGATGGTCAGGCACTTGTTGACATGGTTGACAGGTGTAGATTGGCCATCAAGACTGCCAAGGATAACTATTTTTCTCGTCTTGGCAACTCTTTAAATGATCCAAACATAGGAAGTAAGAAATACTGGTCTACTCTGAAGCAGTTTCTGAACGTACGTAAAACCCCGAAAATTCCACCTATTCGAAATGAAAGAAACGTCCTTGTAAGCGATGTTTCTGAGAAGGCCGATATTTTCAACTCTTTTTTTTCAAACCAATGCTCACTTATCGATACTGGCAGTGTTTTGCCACCTGAACAATTTCTTACTAACTCCAGACTCGATAATTGGCCCAGCGCTAGCGATAGGGCCTTTCATTTGCAACTTTCCGTCCGCTGTCTGTCCGTCCGTTTTGGTAGAAACGGCGCTTGAAACCATAGTAACACACTTTTTAGTTTTGCCGTTTGGAGAGGGAAAAGGTTGCTAAAGTCGGATACTGGCTATAGTAGATATATTTTCTGATTTCGCGCTCCTTCAAAAACAAATTTCAAAACAAATCAAGATGGCGGTCGAAGCGAGGAGGTTGATTCATACTTTCTTGAACATTTTCTTTGCTTTAGTGGTCAAGAGACTTTCAAACCAAAGATATTTTGTAATGATTTTCTTTTTATAAACCTTTTTCAACATTCTGCCATATCTTATAGTCTTTGCTCAAGTTTCATAAAGTTTTATGAGTGAAATGATGAAAATTCTACCTTAAATCACTTTTATTTTTAGTTTATTGGTTTTTCGAAAAGACTTTATTTTTAGAAAATAATGGCTTCTGATATAGAAATAAATAAACTGAAATGCAGCTCATGTGTAAATTTGAATAAGATTGGAACTTTTTTCTTGATGCTACACAAGAAAACAGTCACTTCTGGATCTGTCGCTAACAACGGTCAGTGGCTGGTGGGACGTGGTATGATTTTCAAACTCAACACATGATTATTAAAAGTAAACTGATTCTAGAATTTGGTAATGGACACTAAAATGGAGCTCATGTGTAAATTGGAACAAGATTGGTACTTTTTCCATGAGGCTACGCGTGAAAATGGTTATTTTTGGATCGGTCTCGTTTAACGATTGGTGCGGTGGCTTGATTTTTCAAACTCGACACATAATTATTTCAAATCTGATTATTGGAATTGGATATTTAGCGGAGACTAAATGCAGCTCATGTGTAAACTTTAACAAGATTGGGACTTTTTTTCATGATTCTACACATTAAATAAAATGGTCAATTCTGGATCTGTCGCATTAAACAGTTGGTGGCTTGATTTTTCAAACTCGACTCACATACCGTCAACCGTCTCTAACTTGGGACGATTGGTCGAAACATGGGAGTGTTGCATATCTGGTCTGTATTTTCACTTACTGTAAAATCGAAAGAGAAATCGTGTATTTTTAAATACGCCTTTCCTTAACTCAAATCAAATGACTTTGGAAGTTCGGTGAAATGGTGGCCGAATTGCCGTCCCATGTTTTTTCAGATAGTCCCAAGTTGGAGCAGTTGATGGTAATTATTTAAAGTATATAAACTAATTCTGGAATCTGTTAATGGCCCTAAAATGCAGCTCATGGGTAAATTCAAACTAGATTGAACATTTCTCATGGTTGCAAGGCATGAACAGTGAAAATGGAAATTTATGGAAAAAGCTGACCTTGTGAAAAAAGATGAACAAATGAAAATGAAAACACAGGTTCATTTCTAAAAAAATAGAAAGGAGCCTTTTTAAAATGTGGCCTGATGTGGCTGATGTTTTGATGTAGTTTAAAGTAGTTTTGAAATTTTTTGAGTTTGTAAAAGAGGTTATATGGTAAGTTAATTATGTGTGTCTGCCTGGGTTTTGATAGTCTGTCACCAAGGGTTCACTCACAGGCAGTATCAAACAAACTGTACCCGACATTTTTAGTTACACCTTATAAGATTTTTTTTTCTGAAATTTTGAGTCTAGATACACAGGCTAGAATTTTATTGGAAAGTTGAACCTGCGCCTGTGTAGGCCCGGTTGGTAGGAAACCATTCAATAAATTTCAAGCGTCTAACCAATGAGAAGTACCGCGGTGATTTTGAAATTTTTTTTCCTGTCTTCACTTTGATCCATGTCAACGGGGTCATGCATTTGCTGTTTTGCACGCTCGTTTTCAACACGTTACTTTTCGCTGGGCCTTCACGCCCAACGGGCTTCTTGTCTTGTATTTGAAGAAGAAAAAATCGAGTCTATTATTAATTCTTTGAATGTTAACAAGGCCCATGGGTGGGATAATATTTCTACTCGTATGGTCAGAATCTGTGGTAAGTCTCTAGTAAAACCTTTGCTTAGTATATTCAATCTTTCTATCAACTCTGGCATCTTCCCATCACAGTGGAAGAAAGGAAACGTGGTTCCTGTCTATAAAAAGGGAGACAGGAGCATAGCCAAAAACTACAGACCAGTGTCTCTTCTTCCTGTGTTTGGAAAAATATATGAAAAGTGTATTTATGATACACTTTACAGATATTTTGAAAATAACAACTTATTTTCTCCTTGTCAGTCTGGTTTTCGGGAGGGGGATTCCTGCATTTCTCAGTTGTTATCCATAACGCATGATATTTATACAGGGTTTGACAAAGATCCTTCTCTAGATACCAGGGGGTGTTTTTAGATATTTCAAAGGCATTCGATCGGGTGTGGCACGATGGCTTACTCTTTAAACTCAAATCTTATGGGGTGACTGGACCGTTACTTTCCTTAATTCGCAGCTTTCTTGACGATAGGCATCAGAGAGTTGTGTTGAATGGGAAAACATCTGAGTGGAAGCGAATCAATGCAGGGGTACCTCAAGGCTCGATTCTTGGTCCACTGTTCTTCTTAATTTATATTAATGATCTTCCAGAAAACCTTGAGTCAAAACCCAAGATCTTTGCTGACGATACCTCTTTATTCTCTCTTGTGATTGATCAACTCTTGAGCCTTGATGTACTTAACAGAGATCTCTCCAGGATAACTGATTGGGCTCATCAATGGAAGATGTCTTTTAACCCTGACCCATCTAAGCAAGCTGTTGAAGTCTATTTTACCTGTAGACTCACTCCTCCTAATGCTCCAGTAATATCCTTTAATAACTCTAATATCGCGACCAGTGAGTACCAGAAACATCTTGGTTTAATCTTAGATTCAAAACTTTCTTTTGATCGCCATCTAGATGAGAAGATACAAAAGGCCAATAAAGGAATTGGTCTTATTAACCGACTTCGCAAGCATGTGCCTAGGAGATCTCTACTAACCATTTATAAATCTTTCATTAGGCCTCATCTTGATTATGGTGATATCGTTATATGACCGCCCAGGAAATGCTACCTTTGTGCAGAAGCTTGAATCTATTCAATATAATGCCTGCCTTGCTATAACAGGCTGTTTTCGTGGAACGTCTCAAGAAAAACTATATTTCAGAACTTGGTCTTGAAAGTCTTGCTGACAGGCGCTTTGCTAGAAGAATGACATTCTTCTATGGAATTATTAACAATTTAGCCCCTTCGTATTTACGTAACTACCTGCCAGTAAGACTTACAGCACCAGGTGGCCTTAGAACAAGAAATCCTATTTATCCTCTTAATACGAACTGAACGTTTCCGTAACACTTTTTTTCCGTACTGCATATCTCAGTGGAATGTTCTGGGAGGTAATATACGAGATCTACCTTCAATTAAAACTTTCAAAAAAGCAATCTATGAATTTTTGAGACCCAAGCAATCCCATGTTTTTGATGTTCCTGACATTCAAGGAGTGATCTTTCTTAATCGACTTCGGTCGGTCGGTTTCAGCCATCTCAACGAGCATAAATTTAGACATGGCTTCCGCGACACTTTAGACCCTTTCTGTGGTTGCCGAACTAACTCTGTTGAAAACACTCAACACTTTCTTCTGCACTGCTCTATATATTCCCATGCAAGACAATCTTTGTTCGACAAACTTCAGACCCTAGGCATTATTTTTCATCCGCCACTTAACCCTCCTTTTTTCTGTCGGCTTTTTTATTATATGGGGATGAAAGTTTGACTTCAATCTAAATAAATCTATTCTTTGTTCTGTTGTTGAATTTCTTAACGAAACTGGAAGGTTTAGCGGTGCTTTATTTTAGGCTTTTACCTAACAACTGTAGCTTCCTTCTCCAAGATTTTTTCTTTTTATTTCTTTTTTATTTACTTTTTATTTATTTTTTACATTTTTTTTTACATAGTCTAGTACCTCTGGCGATATAACGTTAGTTCCTAGCGGGGGGAGGGACTATATTTTATGTTTAAGTAATGTTTTGTAATATATGTTCGTAGTGTACACGTGTCTTTGTTTCAATAAAGAAAAAAAAAAAAAAAAAAAAAAAAGATCCGTATTTTGTCTCGATAACATAATATTAAGCAGATTTGTACTGAATTTGAAATATAACAAGTGATACTTTTATGGACCTACCTTGTTATGCATTTAACACATATATAATTGATATCTACGTGAGCATGAACGTTAAACAATCATTCAGAACACTAATAGTGACGATTTATTAAAATTAGTCGTTTGTTTCTTATAAAAAAAAAAACGTTTAGAAACCAAAATTTCATGCTCTTGAAATATTCTTTTATATTCAAGACTTCGTGAGCATAAAAAGAAAGCTATCTCGTCAAAAAATTGAGTAATTTGGCTAAGAACATTGATGTATGCTTATTAATAGTGATTCTTATAGATAAAGATGCGTTTTTTGAGCTGAAAAGTTTTTTTTACAAAAATCTGCTTGACCCATCTTTTACATACTTTCATGCAAAAAATCAGAAAAAACAACGATCCAATATTTCACAATGTCCAAAAAACCCTTTTTTTAGCTGTTTTTTGGCCCAAATTTGCCCAAAAACATTTTTTTTTCGAAAATCGGGCTCAGTCACATTCGAGGGTTTATAGTTATGCATCTTTGTGAAAAAAATCATAAAGAATGAAAGAGCAAATCTCGAGAAAAGCTAATACCTAAGTAATTGATAATGTGCTTATAAAAAAATATCGAATTTGGCCAGTTTTTCTATAAAAACACGCCAAGCAACCAAAATTTCATGTCTAAACACACATATGCTTCAAAAATAAGCCCTCGTGAACAAAAAAACATCTATCTCATAAAAAAATTGAGTAATTTGACTAAGAACATTACTGTATGCTTATTAATAGTGATTCTTATATATAAACATGCGTTTTTTAAGCCAAATAAATTTTTTTGCAAAAATCTGCTTGAGCCATCTTTTACCTATGATGGTACCCTACTTTCATGCAAAAAATCCGAAAAAATTAATGATCCAGTTTTTCACAAAGTCCAAAAAACCCGTTTTTTAGCCGTTTTTTGGCCCAAATTTGCCAAAAAAAAATTGTTTTCGAAAATCGGGTTCCGTCACATTTTGGCCACCACCGTTTTGCACCTTTGTACCAAAAATCAAATGATTCCTATGATTCAATCTCGAGAAAAGCTGGTAACGAACGGACGGACGGACAGAGGTGAATTTATAGGACCTCCACCCCACCGGGGTAGGTCCAAAAATCGAATAACTGAGAACAATTTTTCGAAAAGAAAATCAGCTACTATTCTTTAAGGACGCCTTTGACGGGCACACCATAAAAACACTTGTAAAAAGGGTCAAAGTTAAACTCTAAAAGCGATGTTAATTTTTGACCTATTTCACCCTAATAAGAGGATTTAAAGTGTGAGAAAAAAAAATTAATGTTTTTACTTTATATCCAAATTTTCATAAAAAGCCATTTCATTAAAACAGAAGTATGACATTTAAGGCCAATTTAAGTTAATATTAACTATTTTGAACCCTCCTTAGTGATTTTTGCAGGTTGTCGCGTTATTTACGGCCCTCGTTGGTTTAATCTCAAAATGGGACGGTGGCGGATTAAGGTCCGAGGTAAAAGAGGGCTGATAAGGTAATTTGTAGACTAGTAAACTAGTCGGTTATTACTTATAACCTTACAATAAAACTGTCAATCAAATAATGTAAACACTAATTAAATATTCAGCGCGCGTGAGAAAAAAGGAAAATAACCGACTAGAAGCTACTTCCAACGCCTTTTTTTCTTCACCTAAAATCGTAAGGAAAGACATACAGATTTCTGTATGTCTGACCCGTGCGGGATTGCATTTATTTTTCTTTCTGTTTATTGCGTTTTTAGAAATGCTCATTTATTTATATGTCCCCATGTTCAATGTTACTATGAAATATCATTTAGTCAAAAAAGTTGGATGGATTCTCAAAAACCTAAAAAAAGTTTTAAAATTAAACAACGTTTTTTGAGGGAAGTAGCTTCTAGTCGTTGAAATTCAGAAAAGAGACGCAACTTCACCCCTTCGTTCGATTTTTGTATATGGGTCTGTTTTCAACGACTAGTTTACTAGTCTAGGTAATTTGAAGCATTTGGAAGGATGATAAAGGAGTATAAGAAAATTCCATGTATAAGAAAAAATCAAAAAAAGATCAAATGCATTTATACTACGTAAGTGATTGCGGTAAAAATAAGCAAACCTTCAGTATCGATCAACAAATTCTGCGGTTTTAAATCTCTGTGTAAGACGCGATTTGCATGGCAGTAAGCTATTCCGCTTAACAGCTGGTACAGGTAACTCTAAAAGAGAGAGTACTAGATTACAAAAGTGAATAAAAAAAATCCCGTGCACCTTTCTATGCTGAAAATAAGTATATTTTTGCTTTCCAAAAAATTAACCTTTGTAGTTGTGTTTGAGCCCGAAGAAACTTTTCCAGTGGAGAGGAATTCGAAAAACGAAAATACTGATAGCGATGGAAAATACCTCCTTGATAGCTAGGATTTCTAATTTGTCGGGTTAAGCCACAAATATCATATTCCTTTACACACTAGATAGGCTAGCTACCTACAGATTTCTCGCGAGGTGTGTCCAGTTTTTAAATCGACTTATGTGCCATAGTGTTTTCTAATCTACCTTAGATTTTCGATCGTTGAATTTCAAAACATTCGAATCGTGCTGTTGACGACCAAAATTGAAAACAAGATGGCCGACTGTGAGCTCTAATCTGGACACGAGTCAAGTACGGCAAGCCAGATCCAGTCAAGTAGTAACAGATCAGTGGTTTAAGCTGCATTTTAATCCAGTGGGGGGAGTGGCTCTAATCACTATGAAAAAATAAAATATACCTTAACAAGACTGAGCTTGATTCCAGGGGGTTTAACATCATCCATGTATTTCTTGAGGTCTTGTGTTAAAAACTCAAAAACCAAAAACAACTTTGAATCGCAGTGGATAACATCATGTAACCTGGAAATAAAAGCAGTATGATGTCAACGGAAAAAAAAATAATGGAAAAGCATATTAGATGTGCATAAATCACTTTTCACTTCTTTTTTTTTAAATCAGTAACTTCTCTTTAGTTGAGGATAACATTGAACTCATTCCTTAGTTTTACCAAAACTAATTCTTGATCCAGTTTGATCTGTGGAAGTGGAAAACAGCAAAAACAGAGACTGTAACTTTCGATGCAAGAATCTTATGTGAAAAATAAGGAGGCCTCGGGTACCGCTAAAGCAAAACAAGATTTTTTTATTTTACTTCATTTTTTCATCTTCATTATCAAAAGCTTTTGAAATCATTGTTCCCAAAAGTCATAATGGTTTGTGCTCTGATTTATCTTTTCAATAATATTTAATAAAAGTTTTTTTTTTTAATTTATAAGCACCGGTTTAAAAATGAAAAGCAAAACAAGAAAGAATACACACTTAATACGAACGGACTTTTTAAAAATCTTCGGAATAAAGAAAGTCTTAGTTAAGCAAATTTTCAATCGATCATATCTTTAACAAAAGCCTACTGAGATTTTTTGAGGCTATAAACTAGACTTACTAAGGAAGCCTTGCTGAAAGTTTCAAAAAAATTTGGTGTTGCCTTAAAAAGATACGCCATCTTGAATTTTGCTCCAGGTCTGCCAAAATAGCAATTTTTTCGGCCATTTTTGACGGTTACGCAAAGATGGAAATCCTGAAAATGTGGCCAAAACCCACCTGTAAACCACTCCAGGTCAAAAGTTTACTTCAAAAAAGTCCCAAGGACCATCAGCAGCCAGCTAAAAGTGCTTCCAAATCCAGATTACGCAAAGTTTGAAGCCCTCTACAGGAGGTGCTAGAGATTTTCGGGGAAAATTTTAGAGACTCAATTTGATTTTTTCTGACTCCCTACAAAAAGTTCTTGAAATCCAATGTAGCTTTCTAATGTATGTACTTGAGTAAAAATTCATTGGCTTTCAAAATCTGCTCCCCACCAGAGTTCATGATTTTTAGGGGTCAATTTTCGCTTAGTAGCCTATCTTTGAGACGCTGTATCTTCAAAACTACTTGAGATATCAAGGTGAAATTTTCAGGGTCTTATTTTCTTGTGTGATAGATCATTTGGTCTAAATTTCAGCTAAATCCAAGAGGGTGAGGTATCAAACCCTGAAGACTCTTAAAAAATGGCTCTTATTAAATCCAGATTAGTATATATTATTTATCAAATAATAATAAAGATTCTTACTGGATGATATTGGGATGGTTGAGTTCTTTCAGTGTTGCAATTTCTCTGATTGCTGTGCTTGGAACCCCTTCAGTGTCACTACAATGGAAAACAGAAATCATCAATGTATGTAGGAAGAGAAAAGTTTGATTTGAAGGTTCATTAAAGACCTTAGACTAAACAAATTTAATAGATGAAATACCATAGTTTTCAAATTTATTTGTCTAAAAATAAAAAAATCTCTCCAATCATATTCCCATTGAAATGGGATTCTTTCTGAAAAATCTTCTACCCTGAAGAGTGATTTTCTGAAAAGTTGAGAATGTGGATATATCCTCAGATTTTGGTAATCCTCATAATATTTTGCTATAAATCATGAGAAAAAAACTGAGACAAACTAGATATGGAACTGATGAAATTATTTTTGAAGTACTGGGTGTGCCAGAAATAAATTACCCTGTTTGATGTGGAATTTCTTAAGTTGTAACTTCATAAGAAATCAAACCTTTTTCTTTAGAATATTAAGGAAGGATAAACTTTGATTTTGATGGTTCATTTATTGAATTTGGTCAACAACACCAAAAATTATGCCGAAAAATGAAATAATAAGTCATTTTCTAAAAATGCTCAAAACTGTTTTAAAAGTTAATCAAAATTCTGAACAAAAGACAGTGAACTATTTACCTTTCGCGTCTTGATAAAGTGTTTTAATTGAAACTTAAAGAAGAAAATCTTCCAAATATCTCTTAAAGGCCTCTTAAATAATTTGAAATTACCTTCAACCCTATTCACTCTTTAAAATATGGGGTCAACTTTTCGGTTAAAGACCATCATGAAAATTCAAAAGTAATGCTACATTCTCTACCCCTGCCTGGCCCAGAGGGGGCAAAATTGCCTGCCCCCTGCTGATTTTTTTTCCTGGAGCTGGAAAACTATTTAAAAAGCCTCAAAAAAAATTGTAAATATCAAAAAGGCCATAAAAACTGAACTACTTGGAGTTATGGGCAGTGACTCATTTATAGATGTAGATCATAATTCATTAAGATTTTTTCCCAAAATGAGGCTATTTCAAGATGGCGTCTGGCAGGGTGGGGCCAATAAGGCAAAAGAAAGTTGAAAAATCAGACAAAACGGCAATCCAAGCTGCAGTAGTGCCGCCATCTTGAAAAAAATTAAATTTCGAAATTTTTAAATTTGAATTAGTTTCTAAGACCTTTTTGCTGATAAAATCGATTCAACACAGCAAATTGGCACATATTCTTGAACTGTTGATGAATTATGCAGAATTTTGAGACGGAATTAAGACTGTTCATATACTGAAGAACTTCCGGTATATTTTGATTTGTCCAATTTGTTTGTTCCGCTCAGTTATTGTATTAGCTCGTATTTTTCATTCTCGTAGTTTTTACTACCCACAGTATGGCCCAAACATAATACCCTGAAAAAATTCCATTCATGTTTGGGCTGGTTTGGGTCAAAATAGCAAAACATTCTTTTTGACCAGGACATTGATGTATGGGGTAAGTTCAGGCCAAGTTTGCATTGGGCCAAAAATTTTTGGATTCTCCCCCAGAAAACCTGGCCCCACCAGATGGATCTCTTACAAAAATTGGTTTGATCAGGTTTGATTGGTTTCCATTGACATTGCCTGGTCTAATTTCTTAATTGTGTTTTTCCTAGATTTTCCCGGGTTTATATTCAGAAATAACTTACAGTTGTTTCCCGCCCTAACCCCTCACAAGCAAAAATGTGTTTGATTACCTCCCTCACAATATGGTAAAGTGCACATTTTCTCAGGTTACTTCTGGGAAATTATAATTATAGGAAAGCTGGACTGTTGCTGAATACTGTGTACTGAAATTTGGGTTTAGATATGCTTTTTACCAATCCATTTTACCGCTATCGTACATGGGCCCCAGTTTGCAGAGCAGTGTGGCACGTTTGCTCAAGATCTCAAGTGCAAAACTCGGAATAGTCAAGTGGAGGTGCAAAATTTGATGTTTTCAGCCAGGTGCAAGTTCAGACAATTTTTTAGCCTCAAGAGTTCAGCTATTTTTTCCTCCAGTGCAGCTAATTTTAGCGTTTTTTTGCCTTTTTGGCAAAATTTTGAGGTATAAGGTGCACCTTGTCTGGACCAAAATTTATCAGGCACATTCTTTCAGTGCAGAATTTGGTATTTCCAAATTTGTCCTCAAGTGCAGCCTTGCCATAACTCTGCAAACTAGCATGGGTGGGAAGAATATAAGCCCATTTATATTTCAATTACCAAACCGGATCGAACAGCTATCAAACTTTACAAAAATTTCTTGATAAGTTAGATTTAGTTTGATGACTGTTCTTTGTTCGATGAAGTTCGATTGATGTTCGATAGGGTTATCGATTGATGTTTGATGAGTTCGATGAGATTTAAGTTCGATGTGGTTCGATGATTGTGTCGGATTGATTCTACTTTTCTTTACCTTTCAGAAAATTACGAGGTTGCTTAATCAAAACACAGGCACTGTAATGTGTAGCCTGGGAATCCAAGCTCATAATTTTAGAAAAAACAAAAAATACCTCACCTCACAAAGTTCTAAAATTATAGAGCTTGATGCAGGTAGATTAGTCTGACACAGAATGTTATAAACAGTCTGTGTGGAACCCTTGTTGACAGAGTTTCTGAACTTTGGAAACCCAGGCAAACACACATAATCAACTTACCATAAAACTCCTCTACAATCTATAAAGACTTTCAAAGCTACTAAAAACCAAATAAAAACATCAGCCACATGTATTTAGACTTCCAGCCAACAGCCATTTTGTTTTGAAATGAATCTATGTTTTCATTTTCATTTGTTTTCCTTTTTTCTGCAGAGTCAGCTTTTTTCCATAAATTATGCGCGCGCATCGAAATAATCAAAATGCGCGCAAAAGTAATACGCCGAAAGCTGGCCAATCAGGCCGAACCTGCATTGCAGGGAAAAATCTCCCTGTGCAGGCGAGTTACCTGCGCCAAGCGTTAAACCAGCAGCAAAAATATCATAAACTAGACTGTGAAAAAAGTTTAACGCTTGGATTCCCAGGCTACTTAATGTGCAGTGGAAATTAAAATCTTGCTATCCAATATGACGATTCCCAGCCAGACAGTGATGTAATTTGCATGGCAAATATGTACCTTTGCAACGACCAACCAAATCATAAAAAAGCTTGTAAAAGCTCCAGTTTGTCCCATCCGATGGGATAGACATTGGATGGCCCGCGAGAATGGTCCGTGGGTGGCCGCCAATACGCCCACGAAATATAAATAAAAAATTGGGTGGCAAGGTGTAAATCGAACTAATCAAACCAATCGAACTTCATCAATCTACTTAATCGAACTGATTGAACCTCAATCGGATTCACCGAACTGCAATCAAACTTTATTGAACTATAATCAAACAGTCATCGAAACTTTACAAAAGTTTTCCTGGTTTGATAGGTGTTTGATTGGGTTCCATAATTGAACAGCTATCATTCGATAGGGTTCGATTAAGTTCGATTAGTTCGATAATCGAACAGTTCAATACACCATTTAACAGTGTCGACTGCACACGCGTATGAACAATTTTCCATTGTTTTGATTTTGGCAACCACGGGAAACTTCACTCTCCCCCGTAAAAATTGGTAGGTAAACATCCAGTTCTCATAAGAAAACCCAGCAGAGAAATGGTAGGTAAAGAACTCCTTTTAATCATAACTTCTTTTCCTTTAGATGAATTTTTGTGAAATTTTCAGGAGAGATACATAAAATTGTCATTAATATCATGCTCAAATATTTAAAACATTCTCTTTAAAGGAAAGAAAAAAATTGGCAATGTTTACATATTTCTCTAACCTTCCACAGTACTAAAGTGAGCATTTTTACCTACCGCCTCTACAGTGGAGATGGCAAGACTGTTAAACGGTGTATTAGTTTCATGATCGCACAGTTCGATACACCTTTCCCATAATTCAAACTTCTCAGAAATGGCCTGGGAAAATGTGCGCTCCGCTGTTGTGTATAAAATTGTTTGGGAGGTAAATTAACGCGTTTTGGTCTGCGAGGGGTTAGGGAAAGTGGGTTTTCAGCTTCTAACTTTTGATAGCAATCTTCTTTTGGCAAAAGATTTTCAGGGTGGTATAATATCATGAATAGATTAGATCAGATTAGATTGAACATCCTAAAATTTGAGGGGATTTTGTTCGACAGAACTTAAGAAATGCTCAAAAAACCAACTTTCCCTAAGAAAACGCAGGCATAAGCGGGTATGTTTTCCTCCAGAGCCCAAACGGTGGAGAGCATCAAAATAATACACGCACATTAGTTTTTCGAATTACGGGAAAGGTGTATTGACGCCGCCGTCTCTGGTTATATTAGACAGGGTATGTCGGTATTATACACGAAGTTAAGGTAATCATAAAACCCATATAGACATAGAAAACCTAAATAACAGGCCCTATAAAAAACACTGGCTATATTTAAAAGAAAATAAAGCTCAAATAGCTTACGCATCCAATCTTATTTTCTTCAGTGCAATAACTTTACCAGTTTGCCTGTCTAGAGCTTTGTATACAACTCCATAGGTGCCTTCACCAACTTTCTCCATCTTTTTGAAAATGTCTTGAATGTTTTTAACAGAACCATTCATGATTTCTGTGTTTCTGTACTACGTATTGTATTTTTTGGTTCTAAAATTTCCAAAAATCAATCAAAAAGCTGGTCTTGCAGCTGAGATTGGCTTCTTTCCCGCGCAAAATGAAAGCGAGGCTTTACGTTGAAAAAAGTGACGTAATCGTTCAATTTGTTAAATTTAATTTCGTTGGGCGGGAAATGGGTGATGCGAAGGCGTTTGACCTGCGCGCGCGTCGTGTTTTGTGAGTGGTGCGAGATGATTTAAAAAGGAGAATGCGCGTCCCATTAAATAGATTCTCTTCTTTACTCCTCTAACCTCGAATACCTCGAATATGATCTCCTTAACTCAAACAAGTTTTTCTTGTCCCTTCCCAGTTAACATAACAATGCATTATAAACCTTACTTCACAACGCGAAATTTCCTTTATAACGAACTCGAACAAATTTTTATTCCAATCCAGTGCGCAGCGGGGTTCGAGTTATAGATGGAGGTGGGGGTCTTGGACTTATTTAGTCTAAGTCTTAGGACCATACAAAAAAAGGTCCATGCAAATCGATAAAACGGCTAAAAGATAAATCCATGCTAAAAGTAAGCGAAATTGACCAAAGCAACGGAAGTTCTAAAATTAGAATTCAATCAGCCCCATTTTGATTGATTTGCTAGCGTGACTACCTCAATTTGACGTTAGTCTTATTGTTTTAACTTTTTGTTTGCTTTTTCCTTTGATAATATCAAAAGATAAAAATCGATTTGCTCAGTTTTTGATCACGTTACCAAGTATTCCTCTTGGGATTGATTTTCAAGATTTAATCACATGACCAAAACCCGACCAGTAAAACGAACTAATTTCTCAAACACAAGTTCAGGCAGGAAACAATAAAAAGAAACAAGAGGCTTCCAGCCAACTGAGGTTTTTTATACGGACGACTATGATGTGAGTGAACCCTTATATCAATCGATTCAAGGCTATCTTTCCAATTCGGTATTACTTTTAATGATAACTCTTCATAAATCATGTTGTATTTTATACCTTTGGGTAATAAGAAATCAACCAATCAACAGGGTTTATCTTATTCATTTATTGACACACTTTTTCAGTATTTGGAATTTTCTAATATTTATACAAGTTTAAAAATTAAAAAAGGAAAAAGTTATCAAAAAAAAAAACGCACAAAAACAACAAAATTAAGTAAAATTTAAAATATACTAACAAATTTTATTAAAATAAAATCAGGATATTCTCTATACAATTTCAGTCCCGAATAAAATTAGGATTTCTTAAACTCCAAGCTCCCAATATGAATCTTGGGTCTATATCCACTGTGCTGTGCTAAGGTTTCGGAAAAACAAATAAACACCTCGATGAGTCAATATTTTTAAGAAAAAGAAGGCGAGAAGCTAGAACGGGGTAGATAAAGAAAAAATGGGTGGGGAGGAAGGGTGGGGGTGGTAAAAAAATCGATAAATACAAAAAAGGTATGTGTATGAAAATCTAAAAAGAAAAGACATCAAGAATTATAAACCAATTTAAAGTAAAATGTTATTGTTACAAAAAAAATATTAAATTAATTTTCAAAATATAAAAGTTTTATCCGGTTTCGTATTATCAATTCTTCATATTTATATATTCTTAATAATATTTCTAATAATGTTTTAGCACCGTCTAAAAGTCTGCGACGTCACTCAGTCCAAAAATGAAATTTCATTAAAAGCAAGCCATCAAAATACAATTTTAGCACACCTTTTAGAGGATTTAGGTAGGTAGTAGCGAACCACCGAATCCTTTTGTGTTTTGAAGGCGGGCGTGTAAAACTTGCGATGATATCTTGATACATTTCGAATGGAACAATTTTACAAGGAATCGACTGGGATGGTATAGCTTTTGAACTCCAAAAACACCTACGAAAGTCTTGTTGATGAATTTTCGTATGCTTGACTGGTAATGGAGAAATAACTTTCGAGCCAAACAGGAGGTACACCTGCTGCACATCCTCTTTTTGAGGTCTTCGATACCAATTTTCACTGGTCGTCTCGCTGATGACCGATCAAGGGATATTACAGATCAGTGATTTGATAACTTTTACCAGTTTGGGCATTGGGTACAAGTCTTGCGTTCAATGCTGGCGTGTTTTTATCGACCTGTAAAGTGTAGAAAATAGATTATTGAGTCGATGTTCTTTTGAGAGTAAGAGTGAATAGTTTAGAAAAAATAAGCATTGGGCTTTTCCAGAAAGAATTTGAGTATGGGGGATGGAGGATATAACATTTTTTGGAAATTTACCCCCGGACATTGTGACTTTTGACCCCCGGACAGCAGGTCTAGCCCCCGGACAAGCATTAGCTGACCCCATGAACAATCAAAATTGTCCTCAAACAGAGCAAGTTTACCCCCTAGGCAAGGCAAACTTTATAGATTTTTCACTACCCCCGGACACTATATCCTCCACCCCCATGTACGGACATTTTCTGGAAGAGCCCGTCCTCGTAGTCTGGTGATTTAATGAGACAATATCTGGAATCTCAGTTAAGTAATGAAAACCACAATCAAAGGTCATTGTAAAAACAAATTATTATTCATCCAAAGTTAGCCTGGCAAAGAAAAAATAAAGGAAGAAAGGAACTAAAAGCTTACCGTGTAGCCTTTGGAACTCGAATGGGAATGGCTTCGGGTGGGTGCAGCTCCATTTCTTGAAAATGAAAAGATTCAAATATAAAGATACGATTGGGACAGAGCAAAATAGACTGAAATATGAACACAGACACTACTGATCGTTTCGAAGCTTGCCACCGAAACTATCTCGATCGAATCCTTATTCGAGACCAAACGAGATAGAGCAGTTGGCAGTATTGTGTTGCTAGACTATGCAAGGATCGATTATCGCATTCAAATAAAAATGGTTTAAAGCTTTCTAGAAAAATATGGTGATATATGATATATGGGACAGCTAGAAATTTTTTTATTCTTTTATGATCAGGAATAAGTTTGATGTGCTGAGACTGCATTGGTAGAATTTTCAAAAGTTATAATATCAGAAAGTTTAGTGCAAAGTGTATTTTTTTAAGGAGATGAGTATCGATCGAAAATACCCATACCTTTGGTTGTTGTTATGTGCTTTTTTACCAGGCGCACTTTGAGTCCGTTTCATGGCTGGATCTTTAGACGAAGACGACAGGTTTGCATTCCAATTTTGATCGTCCGATTTTGAAGAACCGCCACCGCCCGCGGGCGCATTACGGTTCGTAATTGCCGGCGATGACTTACTGCGCGGTACCTGAGGGCTTCCTTTGCGATCAGGGAAGAATGCATCATCATCAGCAGGCGTTCGAGGCGTGCGCGCGCGGTTGATGTCGACCGATGCGGACCGTTTTGGACCATCCTCCGATGTAGACGATGAACCAATCAGAGCGGTTGTTTTCATCGAGTATTTCTTTTGTAAGTTTGAGCGTCCCGATCCAGGCCCTATAGTAGGTAAAATGACAGAAAATTGACGTTTAAAATTGTACGACTGATAAAGGATATATGAGCATTAAGGGAGTAAATTTGATACTGATTGGTAGTACGAGGAATACGTTTCGGTAACAAAATAAACTCAATGAAGCAAAACTAACAATACATTTTTTAAAGCTCCGCGATATTGTACATGTTTTTTATAAGCATACTTTTTTTTGAAAAACAGGTGCAGTTATGCTTAGCTTGTATTTTAGATTTAAGCTCAAATCACGCTTGTGATATTCTTATTCTTCTGAAGAAAAAAAAAGACGAATTTAAAATAGAAAAGAAAAAAATTAATCTTCCCAAGTACACAGTCCTAATGGCTAATGACCAATGACCAAAGCTCACTGATATGCTTATGCTAGGCTTTTTTTAACGAATCCAGGTGTCAATATGCTTAAAAAAGTTATGCTTATAAAAAGAAAAAAGCATGTACGTGTTATCAACTTACCAAAATAGAGGGGTGGTTTTAAAATTCTCATTTGTTCCAACCGGTTTCCTAACCTATCACCATCGTCGTACAGCACTTGATATTTATTGCCTTCAATCTTGGTAACAGCGCCAGGTAGATAGGCTGCCACGCCTGACCAATGAGCAATAACTCGTGTACCAATTTTGATTTCATTTGGATTAGGAGCCATATCATATACCAAAGCCTCCTCCTCTTTCCTAACAAAAGTGAAAGTTAAAAATCAAGTATCATAAAGATATTGATGATGGAGCTTCGAAAGGCCTTCTGCCTATTAAGTTTTAACTTTTCTCTGGGACTTTCCTTTTCTATTAGCGTATTGTTTTCAGTACCATGAATATGACGGTATACATTTACTGTCATAGTGAGTTCTGGTTCAATCCATCAAAGAATAAAAGTATCCAACGCTACCGGTACCATAAAAGCATATGTTAGAGTGCTTTTTCGAATGAAATCATTTGTAATAAATAGAAATGCTGGCTGTTAAATGACCTTTACACGTTTTTTTTTTATAAGAACAAACTATATAAGAACATAAGGCTTCGAGGCCCAAAAATTTAAGAACATTCTAAGAACATTCTAAGGCTTTGGAGACTTAAAAATATGCATTTTCTTAAGAAATTACATCAAAATGCTCAGAAAATGCTGAAAATAAGAACATTTTAAGAACATTTTTAGGCTTCAAATCCAAAAAACTAAGAACATCCGAAGGCTTCGAAAATTTTTGACGTTCTTATAAAAAAAAAAACGTGTAATTCAGAAAATAAAATCAAAAAAGATGATGCTACCATGCTTGTCCTCTTACACGAGACGTATCAGCAAATTATCTCTATTCAAAAATATGAAGAAGTACCTTTCATGAGATATGGTTTCGCCATCTTCGAACTTGACGTGAACTTTATCTGTCAGTGCGGTCACCACGCCTCTGTAATAATCACCGTTGACCGCCCTCGCCCACACGTTTGAGCCAATACGAATATAACCTGTGAAGGGTGAAAGGGAGAATATAATGCGTGTTCGTTATAACAATACGAATATTCGTTGTAGGACAGTAATTGTGTGGTAAAAAAAGGTATTTTGTAACAAATGTTATAGCGACGGACGTATAGAAACGGACCTCGAAGGTTAAACAAATCATAGCACGGTCTAAGTTGCATGATCATAAGTGTGCTAAACCCAACAGTTTGAATCTGTCTCATTCGGTCAAATCTTCGCTCCATCTTTATAAAAAGTATTTACGTAAGAAAGCAGTCCAAAGAAAGGACTTTCCACCGCCTATAGTGCTTACTCTTGTCCGATCAGATGTCAATATTGCCTTTTTCTTAATACAGCTGTGTATTTTTTTTATCATTTGTAAGCTAGTTAGAAACATATCATCAAAAAGTCAGTTTTGATTGTTTGAAAGTTTAAATTGAAAAACCATAAATTGGTTATCGTGACGTGATTATTTCTTAAGTTTTTTCGTGATAAGGATTTTCTTGTGCATTATCACTGTGGTTTTTTTCTTAATGTTTGATACATGCATTTTGTAAAAAGAGGAAAGATTGGCGCTTCGCCAAAACTACAAACACAGATGCATTAAAGTGTTGTCTTTAACAACTTATACATCTTTATTACATTATTATTATTTTATATCGAAGCTGGTAAGGTGTTTAATCTATTTTGATGTTGTTTTGCTGTTTACAACATGGTCTACGTAAAAGTTTGTAAACCACAAAAAGGCATAGTTATTCCTACTACACGATTTTCAATGCAAATAAATTAGTTTTGAGATTAGTGATGATTGCTATTGTCAATAGAAAATCTCATAGAGATGGTAATTACTGTGCAATCATTATATAAAAAAATGTATTGCTCCACAAAGTTGTTTATCAAAAGGACCACAAGTGATAATATGGTGTAGATTTATATATATTGACAAGGTCGAATCCCTTTCTCAGATAAAGTATAGGTTTTACTTGGCATGGTCTCCTGAAAAGGATATTTTTGTATGGTTGTAAGGACCAATAATAAAGCTTATTGAAAGGAAAATTTGACGTTCCATGAGAGAAGCAATGTATAAAATCGATAAAAAAACAAAGGGCGAAAGGGTTCTACCGTAGTCTTGGTACACGTTTTTTATAATAACAGCCAACATTTTTTTAAGGCTTCAGATATTCTTAACTTTTTGAGTTTTAAGCCTAAAAATGTTCTTTTTAAACATATTCTTATTTTCACCATTTTTAAGTATTTTTTGGCCATTTTCCAAAGAAATTGGGTGTTTTAAAGTCTGGAAAGCCTTAAAATGTTCTTAACTTGTTCTTAATATTTTGGCCGTCGAGGCCTCGTGCTCTGATATAGTTCTTTCTTATAAAAAAACGTGTAATATTACCTACACCCGACAAAAAAAGATTTCTTAAGAGGTCACAGCCACTTCTAAATGACATAAATTCATAAGTTCTTACCTATGGTTGATCGCTGGGCAAATCGTTCGCTTCTCGTTCTATGGAAAGTAAAACATAGTGCAGGTTAAAGATTTGGAACACTAAGTAAATGAACTAATTCTGTAGTTTGCTGTAACTATTTGCACACAAAGCAGAACAACAAAAAATCGCTTGTGGAGACAATAACTACACCCGGGAGGGGGGTGCTACCCTTGATGACTGACGGTGGTGTTCCACCGTTGTTCAAAACATGAACTCTACGAGGCCAAAATAAGTCCACCATAAGTCGAAATTTTCTGAATTTTGAACCTTTTCTTATTCGATAAAAATCCTTGCTCCCTTGAAGATCGAATTAGAGAGAGTCGACTGTAAATACAATAATATCCACCAATATGTACCTTTTAAAGATGTTTGATTTTCGTGCATTGACAGTGTTATCTTTATCAGCTTGGTGTAACGTGCGACCACTGAAAAGAAGAAGAAGATAAAAGCTGGTAGTTTTAAAGAGCTGGATGTTTTTGCTCCCCATTTTGGTGTTTCAAAGTAAAATAAGCTAAGCTAAATTAAGAAATATTTGAAATATCTTTGTCCAAGATTAAGCCTTCCCCGGACAAAAAATAATGGCTAAGTTTAAACAAATTGCTGAAATATCTTTGTCTAAGATTCAGCCTTTCCCAAACAAAAATTAATGGTTTTGACACATTTTCGACAAGAGAAAAATTATGAAATAAAGGCAGTAGGGCCACCATAAAATTGTTAATTCTAAAGAATTAAGGCAATGATGATGTATTCTTACCTGTATCTGAATCTTGAGCCAAAAGTCAATAGTCCTTGTTTACGTTCGGGAGCTTCTGTTGGAGCTACCAATCTGTGTATTGTAAAGTAAAGTTTTTTTCTCAAGTAAAAGCGTTAAGAAAATGCTTACTCAATATTTCAATATGGCGGTCATTCCAGAGGAAGGCGTATATCTCGTCACACTCACTTTTGACTGGATACCGCCAATAGAAACAGTGGCGTTGTGGCAGGGGGGCCCCCCCCCAGCGGAGCTTTTTTGAAGGGGCGCCGAAGAGCAAGGGGCGCCAAAAGAGAACTTTTTTAAACGCCCCAATCTTAAAAATCATACTTTATGCGCCTTAAATTGCGCCCAGGACCAATTTTACTTAGATAATTTTAAAATACTTGGAATTTTTTTCGCTCGCTTCGCTCGCAATACAGTTAATTGGTAACTTCTAAGCAATCTAGCTAATTTACAAGCTTTTTTTGTACAATATAGCATTATTAAATGAAAATCTAACTGCGCCCCAAAACCAATATGCTGACAGCAATATTGAAATCATATAACATCAATTTTTTGCTCGCTTCGCTCGCACCACACCTTCTTTCTTTAACTTTCTTTTCACTCTAGCAAGTGTCAAATTTGTCTACTTTTATTTAGTGATTCTAGTCGGTGGGGACACCACTTTGGAAAATTGGGGGGGGGCGCCATTTGAAAAAAAATTGACTTTGGCCCCTCCAGAAAAATTTTACCACAACGCCACTGTAGAAACCTAGGATCGCAATGAACCACTCGCCATTTGATGACATTCATAGAGGGTGGGCATAGAGACTCACAGATTTCTGTGAAACCCGAAGGGCTAGATATCGTGCTTTTTTAGGCTCTTCCAAGCAAAAAAAAAAAGAATATCGCAAAAAATATTGCTGTTGTTGTTTTCAAAAACCTGCGACGCTTCTTATTGTTCAAGCGCTGAAATTATATTGTAATGTCGCATGACCTAGGTAGGATTTCCTACCTAACCTCGGAACACTTTTCAGCCAAAGCACGGCATCTAGCCCTTCGGGCTTTATAAATCTATGCATAGACTCTCCAATAGGGGTTGACATTGCAATTGTAATGGCCAATTATAAGGATTTACTGGAAACTAAATAATCATCTTTACTGTTGCGAGAGTATAAAAAGTAGGAGGTTGTGCTTCTGTTGATCAGGTCAAGCAAGAAGATATCTTACCTGAAAAATGTATGATACTCTATGGCACACTTCCAAAGGTGTTTACTGGCGCGCGGTGAACCGAGCTCGTAACGATATTCTTGGGTCTCGTTCTATAAGGATTTAAGTTAAAATTAATTTTGTGTTCAACGGTCATTTCAGCGGAATGGGTACGTTAGGCCACGCTATTTTGATACCATCTATAAGGGCTTTTGGTACGTCGCTTTTAATGTGCCATTTAATAGCAGCCATAGACGGTTCAATTCTTTGTAGAATGGCCTTTAGAATTATTGACTTATAAGTTAAGGACAGGTATTCGCACGAATTCTTGTACAAAACATACCTTATTACACGAAATAAGTAGACACATCATAAACGGCCTTGAAACTAACACGCAAAAAAATTACACGAATTTTGTTTGCTTTTTCAGGACACCACGACTGGTTTTTTAATCAACAAAAAATTTCTTAATTCGTGTTAATTACACGTCTACTTTCTTTCCGCTAATAATGTACTTTTGAAATCTATAGAACAACTAGACTCAAATGATAGGAAGAATAGGAAACAGGTACTAACCTCGTTCGTTTTAGCGCACATTATAAATCGTGATTGTTTGAAAGTGATATTGGTGATGCTCTTCCTGACAAAGAAAAATTAGGAATAATTTTTTGGAAAACTGGCAGAAATGACACACAATTTATATAAAGTGGAGTCTCTATAACTCGAAACGCACTGGGAACACACATCTTTTCGAGTTAAGGAAATCTCGAGCTATAGAGTAAGGTTTATAGGGCATTGCCAGCTGAATGGACCATATAACTTGTTCGAGTTAAGGAAACATTCGAGTTATAGAGGTTTCAGTTAAAGAGACTCCACTGTATTTACTCAATTCTTAACAAAGAACTTTTAATGCTGGCATCACTTCACTATCCTCCTTCAAAAGATGATAAATAATGAGCGGGATCGATTTCCAAAACAATATTCTTAATCCACGTCCCGCAGTCGTAGGTCGAATGTGTTTCAAGGACCGTCCCTCGATCTAGGTACGCTCGTATGAAAGTCTCGCACTGACCGAATTAATAAAATTTAACGTAGATGACAAAAGTTCGTAAAAGAAAAAGTTATTATTCTACTACACAGGTCCCTTCAGTTAACAACGCCTTGAAAACCTTACTCCATAACTCGAAATTTCCTTAACTCGAACAAACTTGTGTTCCCGTGCGTGTTCGAATTATGGAGACTCCACTTGCACCTTGAATACAGTGAAGTCTCTATAAATCGAAACTCGATAACTCAAATGTTTTCTTGTCCCTTCAGTTAATAATACCTTACTCAATAACTGGAAATTTCTTTAACTCGAACAAACTTGTGTTCCCGTGCGTGTTCGAATCATGGAGACTCCATTGTATTCCGAAAAATAATCCGATGTCTCTTACCATATGTGGAATCCGATTTTTTGATCACCTCGAAGAATAACAATACCATGAGGAGTTAGCCCAACTGTATATTCACGCCCATCTTCGCCCTAGGTGAGATGAATAGACTTTCTGTCAATTTACTTTACAAGATGACACTGGTTCGTGAATCATTAAGAACTCCAAAGACTTCTTCTTTTATAAGAAAGGCACGATGAACACAGGCCGAGAAGTTCTATGTGAATTATTTTTCTAAATTAAATTTTAAATACTGTATAAAAAACAACTATGTTTTCATCCTCCTTAGCCTAGTTTTAAAGCTTATGAGGATAAGCAAAAAAAAAGGAGGAGACTTACTTTAACAGGGTGTCGATCCATCCCATAACATTCGAGGTTTCCAGCAATAGCCAAATAATGCGTTTCACATTCCGCTGGATTCATCCCTCTGAAAAATGGAAACAATAAATGCCCAAATTTAGATAATTCGAAGAATCACCACTCAAAAAGACTTAGTGAACATAATGAGAATATTTACTGTTTTACGATTTCGTCTAAACTTTTTTTAAAGCAGAACACACACCCTCACTCTGCTCTATCATGATTTTGAACTGTTTTGAATAGTAATTTAAAAATAGAGTTAGCTAAAATCCATAAGCATCAAACCAATCTTTGCTAACCTTTTTGAATTCAAACGCCATTTACTTAATTTTTTAAACACCAATTTCATAATGGGGCAGTACAACTCTTGTATAAATATTATATACTACTTATTATTCTGTAACATCAAAATAAATGGAATAACATCAGATAAAGATTATTCCCTCAAAACATAGACCACTTTAAATAAAATTGAACCAAATTCTTTCATAAAGAGTCGAGCCATTCAAATACCCGAATTGAGGCTAAGACCATGTTCACACTTTACTATTCCGTTTCGCTCCGAAACAAAATGAAGCCATTCTATTGGTTAGAAATGACGTAAAACTTGAATGTAACCAATAGAATGGCTTTATTTCGTTTCGGAGCGAAACGGAATCGTTACGTGCGAACATGGTCTAAAATTCTCTTCTGTCTCTACTCTGTGCGACAAACACTAAAATGGAATGATATCGTTAGGCTGGACCGTAGAGACGTTGAACCTATGCCACATACATTCTTTCAAATTTCGTAACAACTTAATTGCATCAAAGATCAATTAAATTTAAACCAAACACATGAAAAGAGAGAACAACTTTAAAGATAAAAGTTCATTTTGACTCAGTAGTCAAACCACTAATAAGTTCATTTAATTAGGAATAAGAATAATTTAGATCCTTAGGATCAAATGTAAATTAAGTTATAAGAGACTCTCGATATTGTGAGTCTTAATTTGTATAAACAACAGATTGTATAGAATTTTGAATTTATACTCTTTCAATTTTGCTAATTATCACGCGCGTTGGTTAATTGTCATAGGAGCTAATTGAGACAAGATAATACATGTTAAGCCTAAGGATGCCCGGCTCAAGGTAGAGTCACGACAGTCCTTACTTTGCCGAAAGAACACGCGATAGTTTTACTCATCGTCAAAATATTCCGGTTATATAGATATAACCAATGGTTCAAAGTGCAGTAGAGATTAAAAACTGCCCCAAATCCATTACACGTTTTTTTATAAGAACATCCAAAATCTTTAAGCCTTCAGACGTTCTTAACTTTTTGAGTTTTAAGCCTAAAAATGTTCTTAAGATATTCTTATTTTCACCATTTTATGAGTATTTTTGACCAATTTTCTAAGAAATCGGGTGTTTGAGTCTGCAAAGCCTTAAAATGTTCTTAACTTGTTCTTAACTTAACATTTTGGCCATTGACGCCTTATGTTCTCATAAAGATTGTTCTTAAAAAACATGTAACAGCCCAGTAAATTCTGTCTGTACACGCATTTTCCTAAACAGTGAAGTAATATTTTTGATAGATACGTCCAATCATTAAAATTTTATGACCGATCAATTACGCTAAATATCACTCGTTAACAAAAATGATATTTGATATATCGGTGATGTTTCAGTCTCTATTATGGCGCCACGATGGTTCTTAGCTAATTCTAAATAAGTAAGTCTGGAACCACAGTTGAAAGTGACCCGAAGGCTCGTCTTTCGATAGCTATCCACCCGAAGATAGGCGAGGGCGCCACTCGAGATTGCTACAAATTTTAAATATTTTACAGCCATTTTTGTCTGCAGCCACTGATGTCTCGGTGGTATCTTTTTGATAGATACTCTTGTCCAAGCTTAAAATTTTAGTAATCTATGAAGCCTGGAGACCGTTAGGTACTATCCTTCCAATAGAGGAAATCTTCATTTTACATCTTCATTTTCGAAATATTTGAAAGATTTTAAAGTCTTAAAGACAGCTGCTTTATATTATCTTTTCAACGAGAGCGATGTATCAAACAGTGCAGACTGTCAATTTTTTTTGAAACATCTTTACATACTAAAGCCAAGATTGTTTTTTTAATGGAGCCACCGCTTAACACTTTACAGCAATAAATCATCTCTCGATACCATTAAAGCATTTTTAGCAATAAGGATCATTAGATAATAATTGGTAACGACTTTATTGTGCTGTCGATTATTTAAATGGGCGTGTGTCAGTTCTGTACAAAAAAAAAATTAGAGTCATTCATGGGATCCTTTCATATAATATAACGACGACAAAATGAAAACTTTTATTTGCATTTTCATTTTCTACTCCCTCTTCTCTTTGAGGCGGCCGCTCGGGTACAGGACGCCGAACCGGGTTCTAGGCCGACTTTTCAACCTTTCCTTATCTGCTGTACTTAACTGTATGGTCAGACTTTGGGCCTATGTTTTAATTTCTTTCTTCTTGTTAAGCTGACGGGTGACTCTAGAGTGGCAGGAGATGCTTACTCAAGATACCGCACCTGATCTCAGACTTCGGTCTTCAGCTTATCACTTCTTTTTGTGTCTTGTGCATTCCTTTTGTTTTTTATTTCTTTCTTCCAAAATATATATTGGGTTTTTGTTACAGATTGTCATGGTTAGTCGCTAGTTTGTATTTTCTTCAATGCATATAACTTCACTATATTTCTTTATCGACAAGCGGGAAAATAACAAGGTAAATTTACTGAAATGATTTCTCAGATCCCCAATATGAAGATAACAGAAAAACTTACGATAGCAGTCGATGTTTCTTTTCCACTCCTTTTTCCATCTCTTCGTTCTAAAAGAAATTCAACGAATAAGACGTTTACATCCAAGTCATGACACGCATAGGAGAGTTTTATTTGTCGAAAGGATTTACTACAGCTCGTTTCTTAAACAGAAGAACTACAACAGATGGAGGAGAGCTATATACTCGTAAATGTTGGTTTCACAACTGACTCATATCTCCATCAAGAAAAGCATTTCAATGGGAAATAATCATTTTTCAAATCCATATGAATACCTTAGAGGTCAGTTGTTTTTAGCGTGCTAGAACGCGAAGAGAAGCTTGTCAGAATTTAGCTGATCCTCGGGTATCTCGATTGGCTGGCAATTGATATATAGTTAACAATTGACTGTTACGGTTTATAGCAAAAACTTCCAAAGAGAAATCCCGTTAAATTACCCTATAGGCAGCTTAAAATATCGATAGCTATCGGGATCTTGAAATGCTATGGATCATCCTTATATAAATTTCGTATAAACAGCCGCTTACTTCTCGTTTTGATATAATCACTAAATCATCGAGACTAGCGATAGTGGGAAACAGGAATAATCAAGACAACGGTTATTAGAAAACGAGGAATTATCGAGACTATCGCATAAAATAGTAGAAAGTTATCAACACTACCGATAATCTTAACGGGAATCAATGAGCTTAATTGAGATTTATAGGGAGTAACCGATAACTGCGTCAATTAGACGCAGAAAATTGATTGAAAATTGAAAATAATAGTAGAAAGTTATCAAGAATATCGATAATCTTAACGGGAACCAATGAGCTTTATAGGGCGTAACCGATAGAGGGAAATAAAAGTATTGAATAATGATCATTGTCTGCTCACCTGGTTTTTAGCCAACCGGAATTCAGAGACGTAATTTCCTACATGCAATGTGTTGTCAAAGTCACCAAGTTCAGCTAGAATGAAAAACAATAGAAAGTTTTGGTCTAAAGTTCTAATGCTCATCAGACATTATAAATGGGCGTTCCGTTGAGGTGCGCATTTCATAGGATGGGCATAATAATGGTATATAAGAGAGACAAAAATAAGAAAAAAGTGTTCGTACACTGGACAGCAAAAGCACCCATTTCGATTGATTGCTTCAATGATGGTTTCAACCTGTGAAAATGAAATTATATGCAGAATATAATGCCATGTTGCACGGTGAAAAAGAATGCGGCTAATATTATTTGATTTTTCCCGGACACATCTTTCGGACTCGGTCCGTTGCCAAGGGAATGATTATCTACGTAGAATATACTATTTAGAATAGCCATTGACAACCTTAGAACAGTTATGCTTGTCATTAAATTTGACCCTTTAGTGCACTTTCGTACCTCTGACCTCCACTTCTATTAAAGTTCAATGAAAAACTTGGAAGCATTTGAAATTTTGTATTATGAAATGACATCTTCCTGGAAAGACTTTATGATATCGATAATGTCGTAGGTGCCAAGGATAAGAATATTTAAGAAGAGTTAAAACAGAAGAATACAAATAATACAATCCATACAGAGAGACAAGATGAATGTTAACCAAGCTACAGTTGAGTCTCGATACTACAGATAATTACCACTTTTCTTTGGCCCCTTGAATCTCCTCTCTTGCCCTTTTCACGGAAAATATATTCGGATATAAGTAGTACGCAGCTAAGTATCATTTTTTATCAGTCCCCTGAGAGTACTACTAAATAGGGATTCAAATGTACTTACTTTCCTTCGCGAACATCGTTTTTGATTTGCAAAAAGCAATGATATCTGATAAAAATTAAAAAGAATTGTCAAATTAATTAACATAGAACGCGGCTTCATGTTGAAAAATAGAAAACCATCCTCAAGCAGTGTCATTATTGGTCGTCAATTCTCATATTATAAAAATCGAGTTTTCTTCCTTATTGAGTGAATCCCAGAATGTAAGGTCTTTATTCTGCCTTCCCATGTTGATGAGTTCCAACACCGTAGGATTGAGAGGCCGATCACCTCACTCAAATTCTCGCCTTCCTCGGCCAATAACGAAAATATTTTGTATAGAAATGCTAAGGTAAAGTTTTGAATCTTTCGCATAAAGAATATGCAGAATTAGAGGGATCAACCTGGATCAACGAAGAAATTTCGTTGAATCCATCAAATGGGAAATCATAGTCACCTTGTTAATTCTTCATGTAACTTGTGTGGTTCGATTGGATAAAACTTCATTCGGAAATGGATCGAGTATGGTGGACCAACTATAAGCAAGAAAGGAATTTAATGTAAGAGATTCGGCCGTAGCACGAACGTAGAACATCCAGCTACGATACACAACAAGGTTGCGGGTCCGATCCCCAACCGAGCTAATCAAAGATTCGCGAAACGGTACTTGATGGCCTTTTGATTGATGCTCAGTAACTAAAGAGACCGATCATGAGTAAGTGAAGAAATCCAGGGAAAGGAGTGGCGCCCTCTCCTAACTTTGGGTAAACAGTTAAAGAAAAGGGAATATTCGGGTCATCCTCGACTGTGGTCGCAAACTTACCTACTTAAGGGATTCGAAGATTTATCGAAAGATTTCTAGATGATAATGATTAGGCTGTTTATAAAGTAACGTTACACTAGTTATAAATTTCGATTATTTCTCAAAAAATCCTCCTTGCATCAGATAACCCTATTATCCTCTTTTAAGAGCATTAAGAAAATTGTTTGATGGCTTTTGTATCAAACCAAACTTCTTAATCTACCACTTATACAAGAATGGTAAACATCAAAAGATTACAATCGACCTTTTAAATCGTATTGAGTTTATACAGCGAAACAAGAAAGTACTTTCAATGAAATTCATAAGGATATATATAATTTTTGAAAGGTAGCACCAGCTTTTGAGCTGTTGCTTTTGACCCATTAGTTATGAGCTTTTAAATTTAAAAACTCAATCTTCAAAGTTAAAATGGCTTCAGGAATAACAAGAAACCACTTTAAGTTAGATTCCATCTAAAAATCTATAATCGATAGTTATCTTTAAGGAAGCTGATTTAAAAACCGTCATGGTAATTTTTTTATTAAGAAAAAGGGCGGCATTTTTTAAGATAAAACTCCGTTCAGTCCTCCTTTTAACCAAAAGAGGTGTTTCAAATCATAAAATTATTTTTCTTAAATTCCCAGTCTTCTTTGGTTGAAAAAAAAGGTTATTGACTTACTTGAAACTTGCTTCTTGACTTTCTTGACAGGGTCAATCCAGTGCTATTGGTGCAAAAAAATTGAAAGTTACCCTTTATTCACTGTGGGAGAACTATGATAAAATAGAGTATGTAGCACCTGTATCAAAGATAAAAAGCATTCAGATTATGCAGTCATACCAAAGGCTCTCTAAATAATACTCGATCTTTTTCTGGTTAAATTCTCAGCAACTAAATTGACGAATCGTTTTCATATTTGAAAACTTAAGACTAGTACATGCAGAGTGTCAGAAAAATATGTGTTTATTTCTCGGACACTGTTTGATTTTAACCAGTATAATAAAGGCTTACTGGGACATTTTTGCTATCCATATATTGCAATGCGAAGTAATCTTTTTCAACCAAATCCAAATGTAATAGAACTCGCTTGATCAGGTCTTTACCAAGTGCATCTCTCTGCAAAAATAGAAAAATAAAATGATGACTTCTTATGGCTCAAGGTTCAAGGGTATATATAAAACAAATGCTAATAAGGGATTGTCGTAAAAAAGTAGTCCTAATATAAATTACTCTTATTCCAGCGGTGACAAAAAAGAGATTTTCAAAAAATACAGTGAAGGATGCCAGTCAAAAATTGTGTGAGGTTTTAAAAATTTCAAAAATTGGCGAAAAAATTAATTTTGGTCATAACTTTTATAGAATTTATTTTTTTCAAGTGAAATTTTACATCAGCATAAGAATAACCGTGTAGAAGAACCCTAGTAGTTTAAAAAACATAAATAAGCTATTTTGGTGGCTGCATGAGTGTTTTTGAAATAAAATTTCAAATAAAATTGAAAAAAAGAATCGTTAACAGTCAATACAAGAAAGGCGAATTAGGTGTGTCTGAATCAAAATTAAAGCAAGGGCCTTTCAAACTAAAAATGTAGGTTAAGGTACCTGTAGGTTAATGGTGACATCAGTTCCATCAAGCAATTGAATACTGCATGGTAGTAGCCTCTTTCCATCAGCACTGACTGGCCCCCTCTCACGTTTTGATTTTCTTCGAAAGGTATTCCTTAAACTTCTCCGCAAATTATCAAACACCATAATTCTGTAGTTTCAGTTCTTTATGATTTTTACTTTTTTTTGACTGGAGAATTTTAGTATGCTAAGATAAGAGAACTTATACAGATTAAGATATTGCAGAGTCACTCTAAAATCGATTGCTAAAAAACCTAGTTCTTATCTTTGTGCCCTTGAGCAATCGAGTGCATGAATTTTTATATGTTATCGACGGTGAATGTCCCTTTATGAAACTAAACTATACTACACTACTTTTAAATCAAAATTCAAACCTTAATTTTCTTATTTTTCACAAGAAGGAAGCCTCTTATAGTACCTCAGTGTGATATTCCATCTAAAATTTTAATTTTTCATCGCAATTATCAGATTTCAGATCTAAGAGAAATTCATATTCTTTTGTTTTATTTTTTTTAATTTTCTTTATTATACTATCTCTAAAACCTCGCAAATTTAAAGGAAAATGAGGAAATTTTAAGAGGGGTTGTTTTGAAATCTGATATTGTTGAGGAGCTCCTCTCAAGTGAAAAAGAAAGTGAACATGAGATATTCACAAAATAATATATTTCTAACGCAAAGCTTTTGCCTTGGAATTTTCTATGATACCTGAAAATCACACTTATTATTCTAAGGTGATTAAATAAATCAATCCTTCCATACATCTTCAGTAAAAGATTAAATAACAGAAGCTGCTTTTGGTTCATTTATTCTAAGGTGCCATTTTGAATCCCATTTACTTTAAAGTTAAATAAATAAATAAATAAATAAAAGGCTAGAAAATTGATAAAAATATATGTTACTGTATCTGAACAAAAATGGAGCTTAGTGTTGTCTCAATATGTTCTCAATATGCACTGCACTTACAAAATGAGAGAGAAACAGTGTAAAAAAAGAAATTCACAGTTGACAAATGGAACATAACATCCTTTGGCTTAAAATTAAGAAACTGTCACAAGTCTCAAACATTGAATAGATTAATTATACCGTGCACTACAAAGAAATTGTCCTTTTCATACACGTTTTTTTATAAGACCATGCAAAATTTTTGAAGCCCCAGGTTGTTCTTAACTTTTTGGATTTTAAACCTAAAAATGTTCTTAAAATGTTCTTATAATTCCCCATTTTGTGACCATTTTTACCCATTTTCCAAAAAAATCGAGTGTTTTCAAATCTACAAAGGCTTAAAATTTTCTCAACTTGTTTTTAGCTTTTGGCCATTGAAGCCTTATGTTCTTATATAGTTTGTTCTTATGAAAAAAAAACATGTTTGAATAACTTTTTTCATGAAAGTCTGATTTTATAAAAACAACACCCCTCTACTAAACTTCCCTTCTCTGAGACAGTATTTTACCCTGTTTTGATTCCTGCTCAAGTAAAAGAAACACATACTTCACATTGTCAATAAAACACATGAGAAATCTTTCAACACGAAACTAAAATGACGATGCTATCTTTATAGTACTTCAATCTCCTTTTCATCAATCACAGATTTAGATAAATCCTCACATACTTTGAATAACATCCCAATTATGCCTTATTAAGTCTGAATACAGAAGCCTTACTCAAATTTCTTAGCTTTGTTATCAGGTAGATATCAATCTCTTACTACACGTACAATAAAATTTATCTAAAAAAAAACACAGATAAGTACTTTTTTAACAGTAAGGCAAAAAAGCAATTCTAGATAACAAACTGAAAAGAATCAATAGTAATATTTGTTGTAAGTAAACATGAATTTGTATCAGTAACGAGTAATACATACATATACAAGAAGACTTTCTAAAACAAATAATCAATATCAAATAATGAGTGCTTTAAATTGTGTAAATACTCTTGTTGATTATGTATCAAATTTAGATAACTCGAAAGTACAAAATAGAAACAGTTTGTAACATATATTATATCAAAACATCTTAGGGTGAAAGATAATTAAATTCCAAACTTAACTGTATTTCTCATTTTAATAACTGAAAAAAGCATGACTAGTATAACGTTTTATCAAATATAATTTGTACTAGAAATTTTAATAACGACTAAACAACGAAAAAATTTATAATAAAAAAGCACGATATTTCCATTTCGAACCATACAAAACTTAGGAAAGAATCCCATAATAGTAATTTATTTTTTAATCATGGGGAAAAGAAACATTATTTTCTGCTATACAAATCAACGGTAAAAATATCACAACCACAGCAAAAACCAAAAGCATGAGCAATTCAAAATCAATGACACTAGCAGAATAATGTAATGTCTGTTAAATGACTGCTTTGGAAGCGATACTTAATTTCCTTGTGCTCTTTAAATAGAAAGCTACGTCATGGTGAAAACATCTCAAATAAACACTTGAGGTAAAAATCACTTACACAAAAATTGGACAAATGATACAGTCTATTTACACTAGATGTTTACTTTAGTGATTCTATGAATTTTAGCAACATGCTTGTACTGTTGTAGTTTGTACATCTCCCATCAAATTAAGGGGAGGGCAGACCTAACCCCTTTTGCACTGTGAACTGGCCTAGCTAGGTCTATAGTCCTGTTCACAGTCTATATTAAATTCTGGAGTATAATTTTGAAAAAATATAACATTATTCACTTTCTATATCACGTAGCCATAGAAAGATCTGTATAACACAGTAACAATCCTGTACTATTTTTTACTATTTTACCAGTTGTATTTCACCTTGCCTTAACCCTACCATATGATTAATTTGTAAACAATAGCAGTTACTCGAATCTAATACCACTTTACCATAAACAGATATGAGCATGAGTCTGCTAATGTCACCCATTTTCAGTTTTGTCAACTTTTCAACTTTAAGGCCCCAGTGAAAAATCTAGGTGCATGTAATAATGATACAAGCTGATGTTTTTTATCAGTCTTGATACTGGCAAGCTTAAATAGTCATTTTTTTCACTTTACAAAGTACGCAATTTTTTCAGGACAGCTTTTTACATCAAAATGTGAACGGAAAATAAGGTTTTTAGCAAATTGTCTAAATTCATTAGTTAATAATCTAGGCCAATCATCTCTGATCATACTTGATTTTTGTTTTTATTACAGCCAATGGATATAAAAAACAAAATCTACAAAAAGATTTTTCAAAATGAAGTTTTTCCCAGAATAAATGCAAAAAGTTGCGGACATAACTTTTTCCGTTCACAAAGTTATGTCCGCACACAATTGATTTTCTAGAGAAGTGAAAGTGTTAATATCTATAGTTATTTGATTTTTAACCCTTCCCATCCATTAGAGAACCAAACCAAGTAACACTAAAATACCAGTTGTCCTTCATTGAAAAATAATCCATTTTGAAGTGAACAGGGTATGATTTCTGTTCACAATTTTGAGTTATGTCCGCACATTATTTTATTCTTTAAATTTTCAAAGGAGTTATCCTTACTCAGCTGAATCATTTTTCTATATCAAGGGTCATATTTGGGGTCATTTTATACAAATTTGAAGTCTCAAAGGCTATTTGTTGGGAGACAGTGAAACAAAACAGTTTCTCCAAAAATTAGTTATGTCCGCAACAAAAAGTTATGTCCGCAACAATTCATGAAGTTTTTTCAGCCCCCAAACATCATTTTTAGGTTTCTTTGACAAATTATTGCATTTGAGGTCATTTTAAGTTGGAAAAAAACAGAAAAAAGTCTGATAATTATCCATTGGCAAGATTTCAGTTTTTCCACCTCATATCATATGTATTTCATGTTGCGGACATAACTATTTCATCTAAAAATGTTGCTGATAAAGTGTTTTTGCAAGCTGGCATGATGTTTTATCATATGGAAGTAGTGCTTAGGCTATTAGAAATAGAAAACAAATACTCTGATGCCAAGTTGAGGTCCAAAATGAAAATTTTAACAGAAAAATAACCTTTTTATTTCTTTGAAAATGATGGTTCTGAGCCTGCGAGCTTGAATAAAGGATAAATCATGCATTAATTTGCATGTTAAATTCATTTTGTAGTGTTCACACAACATAACCTACTACACATTCACTTACAGACTGGTTAGAATTGCTCCAATAGTTCAAAACAGAGTCATATTCTGTAGCAAATTGTATGTTGCGGACATAACTATTTAAAGTATTTATCAGATTTGTAACCCTCTTTAGCAGTTATGCTAACACCTTGACAATACTAAAGAGTTACATTTGTAAAAACCATGCATTTCCTTGCTTTTTTTCAATTTTTTGTGTCCTCTAGGGTCGTTCTTCTATTAGAAATATGAGAAAGCTCTAATATTATTAATAAGTCTTCTTTTGTTCTTTTCGAAGAAAAACATGTAATAACTGACATCAAACCAAACCAAATCTTTTGGTTTTATATTGATTTAGTCTCTATAATATTCCTTAAATTTTGGCAATAGAAAAAGACACTCCAAAATTTTAAATAAATGATGTATAATGTCCTATGGTTCTACCCTGGAAGAAAAAACGTTATGTCCGCAACACAGCATTATTATACATTTAATCCTTTCTATTGAAAAAGTTGAGTGACTCTCAAGGAAAAATCATATTTAATGATTATGAAGATGTACAACAGTTGATGTCAAGCTCAAATCTTAACTTTTAAGAAAAGATTTTAACAAAAGATTTTATATGATTGGATTCTCTTTTACAAATAAATCTTCAATTTTCAGGAAATCATAGTTACAAAGATCTTTCAAGACAACAAATTTCAATGATTAAGTTTTGGTTCAAGTACAGCAAAGTATTAAAAGCCAAATAAAAACTCAATTTAATGTTTATTGCTTATTTTAAACCAAATTTAACAAAAAGTTATGTCCGCAACCAACAAGGTTTCATTTTCTAATTTTTTATTGACTAACTGAATTATAGAAAACTTTTGGTTTTTTGGAAGGCTTATGATGAGTCCTTCAAATCTAGAATAAAATTACCTGACCATAGCCAGTTTTCTTTTCATGAAGTCAAACTTTATGGGAATATTTTTTAGTATTTTCGATTTTCTTTTGAAAAAAGTGTCATAATTTGAAAAATATGCTATACTGGACGGTAAAAATTGCTTTCCAATGCAGCTTAATATATTAGCCATGAACTGAAATCTAAGACAAGCATTAGATTATGCATATTTTATCTCAAATGAAGTGTAAACTACAAAGAGTTTTTTGCCAAATTTGTCTGATTATAACTACTCTAGGTCAAATTTCTGGACCAAACCAGTTTGATTAAGCCCTGATACTTATGTTTTCTGAAAATTGAGGTCATTAATAAAAAAATTATCCAGGAATAAAACTGAAATTCAAAACTTTATTTTTTCCAAAATTTTACACCTTTTTGGGTGACATTACCAGACTCGTGCTCATATATGGCACAACAAAAATTTTCGTATGATCTGACAACGAAACATAGCAAATAACACACTTTAAATGTACTCTAACTCAAGAGTGCCCAAAGTTTAACTCAAAAATAATTACATCCTTGAATAATAAACGCCTATTTTGTTCAGAGAGTAGAAAATATCCATTCAATAGAAGTATTAAGCAACTATAATAACATTTTCTTCATAATGGGCAAAACTTGTCATCATACAGTGACAAAATAGCAGAAATAAATATTTTGTGATTAGAAATTTCTCTTTGTTCACTTATAAAGAGTTGTGCAAAAGTAGAAAAAAAAAGATATAAAGAGTTATAGAGAAATCCTTTTATTCTATGAAAGAAATCTTTTTACAACAGTGAATTTTTTGACAACACAGAAAATAATTTTTGTCTTCGAATTTTGAAGAAAAAATTGAGCAAGAATTTTTTATTATTACCAACCCCTTAGATAGTATATAATTGAGTTTTTCAAAACTTTCTTTTAAGAAATGAACAGAAATGTAAACGTCTATAATAATATTATAAAAGATGTAGACTGGCAAATACAGTTTCTTTTTTACACATACCATATCTACAAACCACTCTATCTTAAGTTCATACACTTCTCAGTGCAATGCACGAAAACATGAAAAAGTGTATTAAGATTGTAATGCATTGTTCAAAAGATTTCAAATGTTAATTGAGAGTTCATAATAGCTGCAATTATCATTGAGCTTTATAATAGAAGGGAGTAGGAAATCAAAAGGTTAATTCTCTTTCGCTTCTCAACTAACATTTAATCTAGACATGGAGATTTAACATTTCCTTTAAAAATTTAAAAAGATCAGGGTAGATACATTTTGAATTTGTATCCAACAGTTAAGCTTAGTGATATCAAGTAAACATATTGAAAAAGGGAAATACCATACCTTTACAGGAGGGTAAAATGAAAGACCAATATTAAGAGTGTGAATCTTAAAAAAGAATTTTTGGTGAATGATTACTCAAGCCAAGAAATCAATTAATTTATAGCTGTAATAAATAATGTTGAATTTTGAAGGAAAAATTTACTGTGTCATTTACCAAAATAAGTCACAAACATTTGAATTTTTTAAATGGTTTTTTGGAGTGGAATAAATTATTTGTAAAGTCACATTCATAAATTGAGATTTTACTTTAATGAAAAATCTGTCCAAAAAAATCCCAGAAAGACCTGTGAATCACATAATCATACTGGGCCTGCTGGGCCATCTATCTACAATACCCTTTCAGTCTATGGCCACCAAGGTTCTAGAGCATGATTTTTCAAAAAAATATAGCTAATTACCATTATTCAAATAAACTAGCAGATATAACAGTCAACATCTCTCACAATCTAGATTAGTAGAACTTTTATAATCACTAATGCTTAAGAGATTCGTGTATCTTTTTATATTTAGCATAACTTTTGATAGAAGAATCATATTGACATGCAGTTTTTTGTAATTCAAAAATCAGGATCTGTCACATCTTAGGTATTGCCATTTTGCATCAACCAAATTTCATGAAAAAATATAAAGTACAGCTCAAGAAATTCAAGAAAAACCCTTTTTCTTGTGATTCTCGGCTGTTCCAGCAATTTTTAAATAGTTTCGGCTTCAAAAATCAGTTTTATTGACATTGAATAATGCTTGATGGTGTTGGTGGGCATTATTATCAACAATGTTTTTGTGTGAAAAGACAGAGAAACATTTTGGAAAAAGTCCAATGAAAATCTGCAAAAACGGTGATATGCGGCATATTTCCAGCATTTTCGGTCGGAAAATTTTTTTTCTCAAAATTCCGACTCGCCCACATTTTGGGGCATTGCTAATACGTATCTTTGTGCAAAAAATTAGAAAAAACTAATAATTAAATCCCGAGACAATGCCAAAGAAACGGTTTTTCCGGGATATTTCTGGCATTTTTGGCCATAAAATTGTTTTTAGACATTACCATGAGGGGGTCTATGTAACAAATCCTGCTTTATTAAAAACAGACAAAAAGAACAACAAATTTTGCCGTCCACAACCCAACTGAATGTGACTGTACCACCCCTACGGATTCATTTCTCTTTGTTTGTCACGAGAATTAACTACATGTGGTTTAAAAGAACGACACAAACGAAAACAGCTAATTGGGGTTTACTCAGAGTTTTGACAGCTCAAAGGTATTTCACGTTGCCGTTGTGACTGCGGAAACTCCCTATTACCTATAAATAAGTTTTTTTTAAATTGACATGCTAACATTCTCCCAAATTAGCACATGATAACGCTGTAAATCTTCCTGCGCAACGTCCATTAAAAAGCATGAACATAAACGTCTAGACATCCATCTCCTTTGTATTTTTGTAGAAAGCACTGCTACTAGCTTCCTTGCTGCCTTGTTAAAAACATAAAATGATTTTGATGATATACCTCTTGGGAATATATACCTTGCTCAAAATCTGCAAAGGTTTGCATCCAAATATACTTCAGTTGGTCTAGATTGCTTTATACAAATATGATGGGAAAAAAGCTGGGGTAAAAATGGGACACTGTCATTAAATTTTGTTGAAAGTCCTTTAAATGATGGCACTTAGATTTGAAGTCATCAAGTGGATGCAAAACCTGAAATATCATGACCTTTTGGAAAGATACTTGATTTTTCAATAACATTTTATACCCGTCTCATATTTTCCCAGACGGGGTCCCGTAATTACCCCAAAATGCAAGGTATTTACAGGACACCTTTAAAATAAATTTTAGGAAATTCTACTAAATTTCAAGTTACCATCAATCCCATGAGTAAAAGAAGGTATTCCAACTAGTCTACGAAAAGTGCGCTTGCGTGGCAAATAGAATATCTCGCAAATTAATATATGCATAAAACTGATGAAATCCTTTCTTTTTTATGCTTAGGTGATGTCACCATCGATCCTGACTTGACATTGGAGAACCAAGTTCGGCAATTCATAATTATTATGAGCGGCAGAAAAAGTTTGTGTGACGCAAAAATTGCGCGATAAACAAAGCGCTAGAAAGACACCCACTGAAAATAGAAACTAGGGATTTATTGAATATTTCACTAATGGAGTATCAAACTTTTTGTTTTTTGTAATTATTATAAACAGTGCATCACAAAGAGTGATATTTCGATCGCACAGAAGCGCTTCAAAACACCAGCTTTTTTTAGTTTTGTCTCGTTTACCCAAACGCTTCAATCTCGCGTAAGCTAAGGGGTCAAGACTAGAACCCCCAATACGAGACATTTGCCTGACCAAAAAAAAATCATCATCGCCAATTTTGTTAATTGTCAGAATTGTTTACTCACTGGAAATACGCAACTTTGTGAAGTTTCGTTTTTTTCGGCTGTGCTTCATTTTAAAAATAACGAAGATGAAAAGTTACCATCAATCCCGCGAGTAAAAGAAGGTATTCCGACTAGTCTATGAAAAGTGCGCTCGCGCGGCGAATAGAATATCTCGCAAATTAATATATGCATAAAACTGACGAAATCCTTTCTTTTTTATGCTTAGCCTTAGGTGACGTCACTATCGATCATGACTTGATAATGGAGAACCAAATTTGGCAATGCATAATTATTACAAGCGGCCGAGAAAGTTTGTGTGACGCAAAAATAGCGCGATAAACGAAGCGCTAGAAAAACGCCCACTGAAAATTGAAACTAGGAATTTATTGAATATTTTTTACTAATGAAGTATCAAACTTTTTGTTTTTGTAATTATTATAAATTCATAGTTTTTAAATACTATTTTTTGAAAGTCAAAGGACAATTAAAGTGAATTTAAGATGATTGGGTGAATATTGGGCGGACGGGTGTTTTGCACGTTCCGAGATCGGAAATTAGACGAGAGTAAAAGACGAGGGGCGTTTTAGTATGTAATATTAATTCATCATTTCTTTATTTTTATTTTTCGCGAATGCAAAATGAATTTTTGATTTTTGAATTAAGGAAATATAATGTAATAATTATATTTGATTGTCAATGTCAAAAGATATTTCTTTACTTTACGAATAATCTGCTGTGTTGCTTTGCCACTTATATACCCCCGGATTGTTTTAGTAGACACTTCGGTCACGTGAATAAAAACACGCGTATATGTTGAACCCGACTGTGGACTGACCGAAATTGCAATTTACATAAATTATTGTGGAAGTGAACGCTTTTTTAAGACGAATGTTTGGGAAATCAAAAAGACAACTTTTGTAAGGATGTTGAGTTTTGTTTATACTGTATGGCACTTTGTGATGGACCGATAAATTCATACCGTCAACTGCTCTAACTTGGGACTATCTGATAAAACATGAAACGGCAATTCGACCACCACTTCACCAAAACATCCAAAGTCATTTGATTTGAATTAATGAACAGCGCGTATTAATATATCATGTTTATATATCAGGATTAGAAACTAGGCTAGTCTTACATCATTTATCTTTCCCTTTATAACAATACAATGCTGACAAGTTGACACAACACATATGTACACGTACATGTACATTGACAATTGTAAATCCCTTAGAGAAGTTTATATCGAAATCTGCAACAAAAACGTAAGTGGTCTCTTCTACTGATTGCTTCCCAGTGCTCTTTCGCAGCTGTTTATTCCACCAATAGAGGTTGCCGCATTTCAAACAACCCTTCTTTTTGGAACCCACAGTAGCCTCTCAGTGCCTTGCACGACTGGCGGAAAATCCCACCCTTCATATATTTGTTTCAACCTGTGATCCGTGGCTTAGGTTTTTTCTCATCTTCAATTCACTGATAGAAAGCAGGAATTCTATGCGAGAGTTAGATTGTCAACAAAGTGCCGTAAAAAATCATTGAATAACAGAAGAAGTTAAAATCTTAAATATTTTCATTTTGAAGAATAGGTGCAAAAAAGTGAAACATAGAAAAGTTTAATTTTTCATTGCATTAATTGAAATGGGGGATTTGGAAAATTTTCTATGTTTAGTTTTTTGCACAAACCCCTGTAACTATGGGTGGGCACCCTGTTACTAAGATGTTGGCTTGAAATCAAAAATGAAAACACTCAAAACGAAAGTAAAATCGGCCCGTACCCGTACTCGAAATCCTGTAATCTTGATATACCAGTTTAAGTCTAGACTGTCAAGTGTGCCCAATTTTTCAAAAAATATAAAACACCTCTCACAAAATGTGGCCAGCAAACCATAAAGGATAAAGGATATGAATAAAATTACAATATCTAGAGGTACAAAATTATACTACTATATCCATACCTGATGAAATATCCTAGAATGGGTGACACAGGAGCAACGGAAATACTGCATGCATGGACAAACTGACAAAATTTCAAAAAGAAAGCATCCACTCCTCCACCCCAAATGACAACCTCGTTCCCTGCGCATTATCAGCTTTTTGATGCTTACTGATAGCGCTAGATAATACCCTGGCATTGGCTGGTTTTCGAACGCGTAAGATTACGTAATTCAAAAACAAAACGTCAGATTTCATTCGTTCCTGGGTTTGAAACCATTGCATTGCAGTGTAACTTTGTAACGTCAGATTTTTTTATGACGTATTGTTTTGAGAAGTTCCCCCTCTGAGAGGGGGAACTCGCATCAGCCAACACCAGGGTATTCTCTGGCGTCAATCAGTAACGTTAATAAAGCCTGGGATACACGGGGACGAGGTTGCCCAAATGACTTTTTGTTGACGTATCCCGATTTCTCCCAGTCGATACTCTGATTTGCCCGTTTTAGCAAACACTTCCGGCTCCGTTTTCGGCTCCAGAACCTCGGACCTGGACACACGCAGCGGCCTTAAAACGTCACCCTGCCCTGCCTGCGCCCCGCGCTACCGCGCCTTCTTTTCGTCTCGCGTCGATCGTCTCTCATACAGGTGATAAAAATTCAGAGGCCTCCAGGGCTCATCGATCAAAAAAAGAGATTTGGCGTTTGATGAAGTTAGAATGCCCTCGTAATATTGCAGGCAATTTGCCTACTTAAGTAGAGAAGAGGAATCTTCCCCCGGAAAAATTGTACCGTGAGTATCACAACTCGAATAAATATCGTCAATATTTTCTCTGATGAAGACATGGCCTCTGGTACCCAGGGTAGGAAATTTGCCCCATGAAATTTATGTCCAAGTTGGTTCAAGGGATTGAAAACTCCTACAGAGCATGAAGGTACAGAGACTGTCCGAGAATATTCTCATTCATAGGCAAGAGGGCGGGGGGGCTATCTAAAACTCGTACACACAGTCTTTTTCCTGGCTTTTCGATGATTCTAATGGTAGTACTCACGAAAGCATTGTTGCACCAACATCTGGTAGAATCAAAGAGTGGTGCAAGCTGCTTGGGTGTACAAAATTGGAGGTACCCAAAACCTCGTCCCCGTGTATTCCAGTCTCTATTTACGTTACTAATGAACGCCAGAGAATTATTTTTAGCGCTATCAGTAAGCATCAAAAAGCTGATAATACGATGGGAACGAGATAGTGGGTTACCCTGAGTCAGAGGTCTAGTTTTCAGAAAATATATTATCAATTATCCGTTAACCAGCGTCGCATCCGCCAAGTAGAGTGTAGAGAATGGATTAGAAATAACCCTCCTCTCGGACGCGTTTTCGCGCCTTTTTTTTTTTTTTTTTTTTTTTTTTTTTTTTTGTAGCATAGTATTTGCAATGATAAAAAGATCTAAAATAGTACAACGTAATTTTGCTTAATATTGGGGCCATTTTTCTTACCTCTTCCCTTTGCCATCTTTTCCCCAAGCACATCGTGAAACAATGAAACTGTTAAAATCAAATTCATTTGCGACTCTAGTTCGTCAAAGCCGCATAATTTGTAATAAAGGGAAGAAAGGTCCTATTCCGAAGAGTAAAAAGATGATGTAATATTTGAAATGAAAGCACCCGATTGGCCCAAAGTTTATCAAATCGAAAGTGAAACAATATGCCGCGAAACTCACACAAAATGGCGGACGGATGTGCCTGGCTGTAAGGAATTTGGCTGAGAAGGGTTAGGGAGGCTCCTGTTGTGGACTGACTTCTTTATTTTGGATAATGGCTTGGTGGCGGGATGATTCCTTTTTATGCTTCGTGCACTATTGTCTTTTTGATTTACTTTTATTGGAGTAAAAGATTAAATTGCAGTAAGGAAACTCTCCCAAGCCAACCAAGGCGCAAGGGCAGGCAGCACGGCATGGCCATGGGGAGGGAGGACGGGGGGAGGCTGGCAGCAGCCTACCTTCTGCTGAATGCCGCAGCCCAGCCAGTCAGCCCCAATACCAATACACAATTTTTTTTAAACGCTGTGTTAGAAAGTTCGTTCAGTGTACTATAGTTTCATGCATTGGATCTAATAAATTGGAGAAATGTCTCTAATTAAACGCTAGGACTAAGGGCAGGACAGTCTCCATTGGTATCCTCCCTTCTGTTAATGCATTTTTTAACTTCAGCTATTCAGCTACTTTATTATGGAATGGTTTTTTAGGTGGAATGATTTTGGGGTCTCCAAACCAGACGGTACTAATCAATAAATTCGATTATCGAAGTAATTGAACGACCACTTATCAATTAGCAATCAAATTTTGAGCACCAAAATTTCAACAAAATTGTGAGTTTTCGATCACTTTCTTAACCTTAGCTGGTGGGAAAAAGGGCATAATTTGGAGTTGAGTGAGTATTCGATCACAGATAAAATCGATACATAGGTGGTCACTGACCACCTTCGATTACAACCAAACGTTTGATTAGTACCGTCTGGTCCAAACAGAACAGAAGGACTTTTGTTAGGAGACTTTTAGAGGTGTGTGATCAATCTTCTAGTTAATGATTTAACAATAGCCATTTAGCTACATCTAGCCACTATAAAAACAACAATTACACAACAATGTCAATAACAGTATCCTTTGGTCACGGTTCAAACAGGTTCAAAATCATATGTTTTCTCGTGCAAAAAAAGAAGCACTTCAATGTTAGCATAGCAAAAAAACGGGAACCATGATGAAACCGCCATAGCACCGGGCAATCTAATCTCAATCGAATGCAATTTAATCTCAATGGTACGCAATCGAATATCAATCGAATCTGGAAATTGCGGTAATATTCAATTGAGATTTGATTGCATTCGACAATCGAATTTCAATCCAATTGCATGCGCTTTGGTTCAACTGGTTCGAACGCGGTTTCGTTTGATTGAGATTGTCTGGATATGGGTTGGTCTGGCGCGATCAGTAATAGGCAAGATACCTCACTGTTTTTTTTATAATCTGATATACCATCGGCAGATTTGGCTGTGAATGAGTCTGTATCCCGGGGGCACTTAGGCCAAATCCATTATTCAACCTCTGCAAATCTCAGTTATGGGTCAAAATTCAGAAAATTTTAAGCAATTCATAGAATTTTGTATATAATTTCTTTGCTCTGACAGGGTCAAGTTTTTGTGAGAAACTTTTAGTCTTTTGTCCATTTTTTGTCAATAATCAGTATAGTATATTATCTTACAGGTTCAATTTTTAAATCTCCACCTCCCCCTCAGTTGTTCAGGTCAGTGGCTCCCTTTGGTCAGTATTTGGCCGGTATGATATAAAAATATGTTTTTGAAAATATAAGGTTTGACAAAGTTACGAAAATAAATTCCTGAATTCTATCTGAATCTAAAATCACCCTTTATCATTTCATGACACAAAGTTGGAAACATATTCTAAAGAGCTAGAAATTTAATAATTTAATACACTCATACTTACAAGGTATTTCTATTCTTTAGAATAACAAATATGTGTAAGATTTACAACAGGGGATCTTCAATGTTATGTTATTAACTGTAAATTTCAAGTCATCAGGCCTGTAGAACTACAAATCAATTTTGTTTTGCTTAAAGTTAGGTTCAGTTTCTTTAGTTATATTTTTATTATCACGAATTTTGGCAAACTTGTATGAAAGAGAGATCCACAGTAAGTAAAAAGACTAGAAATCTTTAAATCCAATGTTTAAAATGGTTGTTCCAAGTATCAGTAGGTATAATTTTGACTGAATAAAGAAAGGTCAACGTACATATTCTAAAAGCATTTGAAATTTTTCTCTTAGATCTATGCAATGAAAAGTTAGAAATGTCGCACCAGTCAAACAGTAAAAATGAATATTAATGAATCCCAAGGTATGATGATTGATTATTACAATAAGTCAATAATTAATATGCATTTAAAAAGGCTTCAATCTGTTCTTTTATTAAACTAATATATTATATATAGTTTTTTGTATTACTTTTCTTTCCAAAGTCTAATACACTGTACATACTTTTGACACACTGACAAACAAGATTTTACAGACACGACATATTTGATGGAGTGTCCCAGAAACAATCACCCCCTCTGACCCTCTTTGACTCTTGAGAGAAAGTATAATTTTGATAAATTATTGTTGTGAGTTACAAAATATGTTAATTTGATCATGTTTGTTGATAATACTTACATTTCGTTGACAAATGACAAATGGTGAAAAATGCGAGAGAAATCGCATGTCTCTCTCTCTCTCTCTCAGGCAGAAGGGATGATTGTTTATGGGACACTCTAGAATTATTTTTTGGTTAACATTATCTTTATTTCTTTTTATTGACAGAACAGCTGACTGAAATGATCAACATATAACCACCAGGGAGTTGCTCAATAGAATAGATTGATTATTACTTTGTTTTTTTCATGATCATTTTCATTTTTACTAGAATGATTAAAAACTCTTATTGTATACTTTTCTTGTTATTCGCATTTTATAATAATTACTTTTAAATACTTCACAAGGACAGGACTGACATTGACTGACAGTTTAAGTTTGATAACAAAGAGAACAACCTGTTTGAATGTCTGTTTATTTGTTATTTAGAACCTTCTACGAGTGTTGTTGCTGGTGTTAGTGATGTATCACAGCAAGAAAATGTTCCAGACCCAGGTAAATAAATGTAAAATTGGTGACTTTCAATCAATCTATACAAACAGAAATTCCTTTGAATTAACATTATTTTTCAATTGTTAACCTTCTTTTTTTATATATTAGGTACACAGGCTACTCAGGCATTGTTGGCTCACACTGCCCTCATCATAGCAAAATGTTCTGAAGCGGCAACAATTGAAACAACAATGCAAGCTATATTGAAAAAGTCCATGGAAACAAAGGAAAGGAAAGATGAACTACATTTAATGGCAGCAGAAAAAGTGTTACTGTCTCTCTCCTCATATTCACGTTGCACTGAATGTATCTTGTATGCCATGCCATTTGTGTTAGATGTCAATGGGGAAAATAATTTGTATCTGAGGTAAATTTCAAATATTTATAAAAACTTTTTTAACTGATTCTGTTTGGAGGTGAGTATCTAGGAGCAAATTTCAGAATAGGTTCCATTGAATAGAAACTTTTTCATCAACATATACTGTGTAGTTTTTGTTTTTCTTTACTTAATCAGGTGCTTCGAAACTGGGACTTTGAAAGGATTTTTCGCAAAACATTGTAAAGACCTATTCTCAGAAATCATTTCAACGCACAATATCACAAAAGTGCATATCATGAGGATATACAATGATTGGGATGTTCTTGCTTTCAATCATCATAGATCTGAATCGAGCAAAGGTAAGGCAGAAGACTTAGTTTAGCACAAACATACTAAAACCTGGTTAGTTCATATATTTAAAAAGATTGATTCAACAGTCAGGGAGGCTAGGATTGACTTGAACGAAATATTTATTTCGGAACCCCTGTATATTTTACTTTAGGACATGGACCAGACAAAAATGCCAAAATGTTTGAGAAGTTGGTGAATTCAAACAAAGGATCAATTCGGCATTCTTTTGATCGTGCGTACCAATCTCTGAAAAATACGTTTCAAGGCTTTTCTCCAGGCTATGTTGTCTTTTGTGAGCGAATGGCTCGACACACCAAAAAACGAAAAAGGAAGATTGATGAGTCCGGTGAGCTTGACAATATCAATGAAAATCATCAGTAAGTCCATTAAATTGAATATTTCATCGATTCAAAATTTGACGGTAAATTGATTAATACTGTGTCATAATATCGCTCGTTTTTCGATCTTTTTAAAGCTACAAAGAAAATCTAAAAAGAAAGCTTTGTCCTATTTCCAGTTTGTTTCAGCTGTTTTATTGTATAAAAACAGGTATAAAAGTCTACGATTTAACTTTTGTCTTTTACTTCAGATATTTCAAACTGGATGGTCTTGGTAATATAAATCAATGGTCCACAGCAATCACTGATTATAGGCTGAACCGTCCATTTAAACCTTACTGTGAGCTCCAAGATTTGGTACAGAAATTTGGGGATTTGGATGAGTTAAGCTTAAAAGATCAATTTGAAATCCTGTCTTCTTGTCCCAACCTACACAAATGGGTAGTACGACCAGATTCTGGAGGTGTCAAACTGTACCAGTACTTCGTTCCAAATGGTCGATCTCCAAGAAATTTGATACTGGGAGAAATGGAAAACGAAAACGTCGAAGACGGCTTAATCAATATCAAAAGCATTGTTACAATGGTATTGGCTGAGAAGTACAAACTTCTTCAACCATTGTCTTTCAAAAAAACAAACAAAAAAGTATGTTTTTCTTTCGCGACAAGTTTCTTTTTAAAAAATAATCCTCACCTCGAATTGTATTAAATATATTAAAATAAATTTTTATAAAGGACTCAAAGTTCGCAATATGACGGCGACATCACCATTCATCCCCGCGGTCGAGGCAATAGATTCAACTTTAGCCTGCCAGCTATCACGGTCTCTCATGGCAGAATTACTAACACGTACTTCCGTGGTTTACTCCCATGGTGGTAATGTTTTGGAAAAAGGCTCGTAAATGTCCGTTATTTATAGAAAAGGGGTATACTATATACAAGTATATAATGTAATATTAATACTACGTTTACAATTTACAGGCATCCTATCAACGAAAAAGGGTCAACAGGGAGACTATTCTGGACCAATTAGGAGCAACAGAGGAATCTTTCGAGCTGCCCATGACGATCAAATGTTCCCTTTATCAAGAGTTCAAAAGGAATCTTTATAACGACGGTATCATTTTGTGGCGTGAACATAATGCCAAATGCCAAGTGGTAGTTATGAATAACTATGATTCTGATACTGGTTCTTTTGAGGTAAAAGTTTTACCCGCTGGTCTAGTTCGTGTCATTCCTAAATTTTTGTTTATTATTCTAAAGAGAAAAATCAGGTAAGAATATCTCCTTAAACATTGATTTATACAATTCCATTTTCAGTTTAATGATTTTGTTGCCGTTACGCGTACTGTCCGTCCTGGTGGAATCATCAATTTCGAATGTTCTTGCGGAACCCATGCAGCCTTAGCTTCGGCAGTGAATTTCAGCGACTGGGATGGTATTAAGTGTTGTCATGCTCGCGTCTTTGCTGATATCATTGAGGAGGTAAAGAACTATATGATGAAATTTCAATTTTGATTGGATTATTTTAGTTTGTTTTCTCGCGCAATCTGATCATGATCACTTCTAGTGGAATGTAATATATCGTATTGAATAACATAATATTTGACTAAATAGTCAGTGTCATTTCTTCATAGTTTTCGATTGATTATGTCCAACAAAACGAACACGGGTATGGTGCCCCTCAACTGATGCCTAATTCTAACACCGAAAGTGTTGCATCAGTAAAGATCAGCAATGGATTAAAATCTGTGATCCAAGACGTAATTCCTTTGCACAGTGTTATGGACATTGAGAAATTCTCCGTTAGATCGCCAGTCGGACATCAGTTTATCCACGTATACACAGATAATCGTTCCAAACGTGTATACGTAAAGTGTATGTCTGGTTTGTGCTCGTTGGCGAACAGCAAGAAGATCAAGCTCAGGACCATGGAAGAAGTTGACAAGTTGTGCCCACATCTGTTAGTGTTTAAGAGTTACATCGATGAGAATTGGGATAAACACCGCCTTCTTCGTCTTCTCCGGACGCAACTAGATACTGATACTGATACTGATGACGAACAACAGTTAGATGACGTAACTGATCCTGATTTTGATGCTGCTCTTGCTGTTCTTCACCTTGACGACACTCCTGGCGATGTAACAGATAATTCAGAAAATAAAGTAAGATTAAGTTTCATATTCATTATTCAAAATTTTTCGTTTTCTACTGTATGTTTTAAATCTATATTCAGTTTTTTACTCTATCATAAATGCAAAAAAAGTTTTTATTTAAGTTAACTGTTTGAATTTAAAATCTTTTTAAAGGTAATCGACGGATTCGATCCAGAAACACTTACTTGGAAATTTCACTCGAAGTTTGGTCGAATCGTAAATGCTGACCCTTTTGACGAAAACTTGATTACCAGTACAATCAAACGTACAGAATTTTTCTTAATGGCTTTAAACAATCAACCTGTAGAATTCCATCCGAGATGCGACTCAGATCAATGTGCTTGCGAGGTAATCATACTTCAAGAAGAAAAGTAATCATAATAATATGATTCTGCTTCAAAACTAGACTGTTTTTATAACTGAGAGTCTTACTTTATTTTAACTAACTCGTTAATCACACGACAAGACACGCTGACCGAGATGATATAGAGTTCCCATGCTTATAAAGTGTACTTTGCATTCTACTTTTTATATTTTGACAGGTTCCTTGGATGAGAAATTCGGAAGGACAGCTTGTGTACGTGCCAGACGGAAAAACAACATTGTACACCAGAGATCGTACTATCGACTGCGATTTATTCAAATTGGTCTGTTCAACTGGGAAATGCTGCCTACGATGGGATGGATTGTTCGAGAATATTTTCCGAATCTCCCAACAAATCTGTATTGTCGAGGAACTGTGCTGGGAGTACATAGACATGGTGTGCACCTCCAAGACTACGTTTGCTAGTTTTCGCCAATGCATAGACAACAATTACAAGCGCCACCGGTCGCCGAAATATTTCATGTCAGCGAAAACATTCTTAAAATTATTTTTTTCATGGGCAAGTCATCAACCACGAGACTTGAACAGGCAGTGCAATTGGTGTGGAGAGTCTCCACAAGTTCTTGCATGTGATGCCACGAAAATCGGTATCTTGTCTCAAAACATCGACATCAACCCAATCGAGGCATGTGAGTCCAGACAAGTCCTTCCAACAGAAACGAGGCGAAACAATAGGTGTTTTCTAGCCTTTTCCCCGAAATCAAAAGACGAATCGGACGAGCAGTACAAAAATAGATTAAGAACAATACGGGACTCGAGAAACTATTTAAAAACCTGGACATCGAATTCAACCGAGGACAAATTAACCCCCCTCGAGCACCTTGATTGCCGTAAGCAGCTGTTGAGTGTTTTACCGCAAAAAGTAAAACCATTCTTTTCGAGGTACATCAACCAACAGATGAGTATTGTTCAACTCAAGGCTGCGAAACGAGTAATGCATTTGTTGAGTTTCGATGCACCTGTGAGAGCCTTTTTACCGAAGCAACTGGTTCCCATTATGGAAACTATGGTAATGGAGAAGCATGCTCGAACTGGTTTGTTGCGGGAGTGTCAAAAGTTCAACATTGCTCTAAGCAATCTTCTCGCTGCCTTCAATGATAGATTCCTCGACTCTGACGTTTTGTCCCTTATCGAATACCTTTTGGAAAGAGTTCGTTCGGTTCCAGAACCCGATATTCCACCCTGTGAAGTCATACCGAACGATCCCTCAAAATCAGGACGCTTTTATTACTTCAGAAAGGATGGAGCACAGATTAGAAAAAACCGTAATTTCGAAATTGGAAAAGGCAAAATCCACGACGACGAGCCGACAACGTCAAGCTGCAGCAAAAGATATCCCATCGTTGCTCCACGAGGCACCTCCTTTCTTTTTCTGTGGTTTTGCCCAGCACATGGTTTTTGTTACGGAGGGCATATTGTGAACGGCAGTGAAGGCAGAAAGGATGCGGCCTGCTCCCTATTTCAGTTTTTGGAGACAGCTCCTGAAGGTTTATTCTATGATTTTGCTTGTGGTTTTGAGGAGTACTCACTGAATCGTGAATCGGGCTACTTCTCAAACACAAGATTTTTTCACGATCTATTCCACAGATATGGTCATAATTGTTCGCCTATGTACAGCACCAAATCTTTGATTGGCATGACGTACAACACAAGTATATGCGAACAATTTAATAGTTTCCTGCAATGCGTGAAAGCCTCGTGCAAGCACATGTCGCAGGAACACTTCGTATTTTACGTTAAATTTTTCATAGACATTTGGAACACCAAAAAAAAAAAACAAGTTTTAAGAAAGAACAAATTACGTGTTGCCCTGGCTGGTTCAAAGTAGTTTATTTTTGATAGTTTGTAATTGTTTAAAAACGAATGCTTGAGCTATTCCCTCTATTCTCTCCTTCGCTTAAATCTTTGTTTTCTTCTGTGTTGAGGCTTTACAAAAAGGTGCTTATTCCGATATTCAGAAATTCAGTTTTGTAAAGTACTTTCATGTAAAACTTTGGCTGAATCGTGAAGGGAGGGAATGCAGGCTATTTATCAACCGTTGTATTTAATATTTACTTATATACTTACTTATCCGAAGTTCTATTTTGAAATCGTTATTTTAACGCTTAGAGCGTTTTCTGTACAAGGGATTTGCCAACAGTTTTATTCTATTTCAACTTAAATTTCTTCTTTGTGGAGTATTGTTTATTTTCGCGTCTTGCGTTTTTTTTTGTCATTTCGTTGCACCCGAGATGTTTGGTTTCGTTCTTATAGTTTATCCTATGCGTCATTTTCTTCTCTGTACATTTATTATTTCGTCATAGACATCAATATATCAAATTAGTTTATTTCGCAGCTCCTAAATTTTCATGATGATATTTTTATCTTATCTATAATTGTCAAAATTAATATTTTGTCTATGTTGTGTCGGGAACATGAAGATCCTTGTAAAGATTACCATTTTCAGGCTAACCGAGTCATTAGGTAAACTGTCGAAGTAATGACAGTTACTCTATATTTTACTCTTTTAGCCTGAACATGTAAATAAAGAAAAATAAAAATTAGTTGTCTTTAATTGAAGTGACTTTGTTTAACACTGGTAGACTCGTATCCAGGGATATTGAGGGTAAATTTTACTGATTCTCCCCAACTGGATTACTACAGCTTTAGATAACATTTGGCCCATAGGGGTATGAACTATTTCGAGAAAACGAAAACTCAAAAAAATGCGGCTTGATTCTCCCCAACTGGCTAACTACAGCCTTGATAACATTTGGCCCATAGGGGTATTAAGTCATTTCGAGAAAACGAAAACTCAAAAAAAAATGCGACTTGATTCTCCCCAACTGGCTTACTACAGCCTTAGATAACATTTGGCCGATAGGGGTATGAACTATTTCGAAAAAATGAAAACTCAAAAAAATGCGGATTGATTCTCCCCAACTGGATTACTACAGCTTTAGATAACATTTGGCCAATAGGGGTATGAACTATTTCGAAAAAATGAAAACTCAAAAAAAATGCGGATTGATTTACCCCAACTGGCTAACTACAGCCTTAGATAACATTTGGCCGATAGGGGTATAAGTCATTTCGAGAAAACGAAAACTCAAAATAATGCGGCTTGATTCTCCCCAACTGGCTTACTACACAGCCTTAGATAACATTTGGCCGATAGGGGTATAAGTCATTTCGAGAAAACGAAAACTCAAAATAATGCGGCTTGATTCTCCCCAACTGGCTTACTACAGCCTTAGATAACATTTGGCCGATAGGGGTATAAGTCATTTCGAGAAAACGAAAACTCAAAAAAATGCGGCTTGATTTCTCCCAACTGGCTTACTACAGCCTTAGATAACATTTGGCCGATAGGGGTATAAGTCATTTCGAGAAAACGAAAACTCAAAAAAAATGCGGCTTGATTCTCCCCAACTGGCTTACTACAGCCTTAGATAACATTTGGCTGATAGGGGTATGAACCATTTCGAAAAAATGAAAACTCAAAAAAAATGCGGATTGATTTACCCCAACTGGCTACTACTACAGCCTTAGATAACATTTGGCCGATAGGGGTATAAGAAGTCATTTCGAGAAAACGAAAACTCAAAATAATGCGGCTTGATTCTCCCCAACTGGCTTACTACAGCCTTAGATAACATTTGGCCGATAGGGGTATGAGTCATTTCGAAAAAATGAAAACTCAAAAAAAATGCGGATTGATTCTCCCCAACTGGATTACTACAGCTTTAGATAACATTTGATAACATTTGGCCCATAGGGGTATAAGTCATTTCGAGAAAACGAAAACTCAAAATAATGCGGCTTGATTCTCCCCAACTGGCTTACTACAGCCTTAGATAACATTTGGCCGATAGGGGTATGAGTCATTTCGAAAAAATGAAAACTCAAAAAAAATGCGGATTGATTCTCCCCAACTGGATTACTACAGCCTTAGATAACATTTGGCTGATAGGGGTATGAACCATTTCGAAAAAATGAAAACTCAAAAAAAATGCGGATTGATTTACCCCAACTGGCTAACTACAGCCTTAGATAACATTTGGCCGATAGGGGTATAAGTCATTTCGAGAAAACGAAAACTCAAAAAAAATGCGGCTTGATTCTCCCCAACTGGCTTACTACAGCCTTAGATAACATTTGGCTGATAGGGGTATGAACCATTTCGAAAAAATGAAAACTCAAAATAATGCCGCTTGATTCTCCCCAACTGGCTTACTACAGCCTTAGATAACATTTGGCTGATAGGGGTATGAGTCATTTCGAAAAAATGAAAACTCAAAAAAAATGCGGATTGATTCTCCCCAACTGGATTACTACAGCTTTAGATAACATTTGGCCCATAGGGGTATGAACTATTTCGAAAAAATGAAAACTCAAAAAAAATGCGGCTTGATTCTCCCCAACTGGCTTACTACAGCTTTAGATAACATTTGGCCCATAGGGGTATGAACTATTTCGAAAAAATGAAAACTCAAAAAAAATACGGATTGATTTACCCCAACTGGCTAACTACAGCCTTAGATAACATTTGGCCGATAGGGGTATAAGTCATTTCGATAGAAAACGAAAACTCAAAATAATGCGGCTTGATTCTCCCGAACTGGCTAACTACAGCCTTAGACAACATTTGGCCGATAGCGATAGGGGTATAAGTCATTTCGAGAAAACGAAAACTCAAAATAATGCGGCTTGATTCTCCCCAACTGGCTAACTACAGCCTTAGATTAGATAACATTTGGCCCATAGGGGTATGAACTATTTCGAAAAAAATGCGGATTGATTTACCTCAACTGGATTATTTACAGCCTTAGATAACATTTGGCCGATAGGGGTATGAGCTATTTCGAGAAAATTCGGATTGATTCTCCCCAACTGGCTAATTATAGTCTTGCGTCTAGGGGAGAATGATAGCACGCCAGTTATCAAATTTCGGAGGAGGACTGAAATCACGAAAGTTTAAATCAAATGTGCTTTTGCACGGAGACGTGCAAATATGTTTTTTTGTAGACGATTTCTTCGAATAACTGAGGGGAATTTAGCCTAGATCTGGTCCAACGGGGACTAGAAACCACTTTGAAGAATTGAAAATTCAAATAACCAAATTTCGAATACCTCAGAGAGTTTTTGCCTGAGTCGAGTAAGGAAATCCAAGGGGAAAGAGACCTGACTACGAATAACCGAAAATTTTGAATAAGTGCAGGTTCGAACAAATGGGAGTCTACTGTACAGCTTTGGATAAAATTTAACCGATTAATTTCGGAGGCTAAAGGAAAACAATCAGATACTATTGAACATGGTGTAAACCATCCAAATAAATCTCAAGAAATCTCTTACAAAAACAATAGAAAAAGAATCCATAAAAATATACGAAAAACCGCAAAATAGCCCCCAAAATGGATCGACGTGATGTACACAATTATGAAAATAAATTACACCATGATCAAAAGTTTTAAAGAGACTAACAGCGTGTTATTTCAGAAATTGTTTCTTTTTCGTAAAGATATAAAATGTTTGTGTATATAAAACTCTTTATCATAATTCCGGTAGTATGACTCTTCGAACTCGTGTGATATCCAGATCTGTCGAATGAAAAAATAAAGATTACAAAAGTCAGCTTCCTTGAAACAACGGAAAAAGAGAGTACGTTTGATACTCTTTTAGTGTTTGTTGTTGGGGAGGGTCTAATAACAGGGTCTAATAACATCACATAACAGGGAGGCCTGCATTTTAGAAAAAAAATAAGTACTTTGTTTTACATCATTGATGTTATGTGTCGACACATAACACCAAACTTGTAGTATTGATATGGTTTAAAATATTAAATCTAAATCTAACATGTATCATTTTGAAACTTTTTTTGTACGTACACGTATGTTTTTAAAATATCGGTAGGAAAAGGATACATCATTGGCATTAATCACATCAAGCAAATCAAAATAGAGTGAGACCTATTTATGCTATCTATCATTTATGTTCGAGAAAAGCAACCAAAGGTTTTACTTTAATCAGCTTTAATTATACAAACTTTCGCGAGCAGAAACTTTCGCGATTTTCACAAATTGGCCTTTTTCGCGAAAGTAAATGTCATAAATTTCGACCTCGCAAAACTTTCTTTCTGCTCGCGATAGCTTGTACGCCTAATGCATTCTACGTTGAAGTGAAAGAATACAGAAGCGGAATATTTAACAAACCTTTTTTAGGACTTGGACTAATGATTCCAGGATAAAAAGGCGAAGAAAGTGATACATCAGAGTCGAGAACACTTCTTTCGCCATCGCTTTCTTCATCACTTGTGAGATTTTGATTCACTTTCTCGCTATCGCTAGCATCTATAATCAATAAAGGAAAAACATTTCTGGAAAAAAATAGGATTTTTTCAGGCTTCAAAAGAATTCCTCAGAGTGATATGTCGGTGTTACACTCTGAAATGATTTAAGTATTTCAATACACGGTTTTACACGACGAGAATTTGAATTTCTATAAGAATTTGGCCTGAAATTTAGCCAAAAACTAAGAAGAAGACGAGACTAGTCCAGGGTATACAATTCTTTTTCTTTTTGAGCTTGAATTTTGTCGTATTGGGACCTGATTTTAACGACTATTTTTCTAGTCTACGAGTTCTGCCCAGTTTATTTCAGCATAAGTTTTTGTGTGCCAATCATTAAAGATCGAATTGTCATACCTTTTCCAAATATATCTAACTCAGTTACGGCTGGACCCAATGATTGGCTTTGTGAGCAGCTTGAAAACGGTTGGTCTTCTATGCATACATCTGGTTTGCTAAACAAGACAAATGAATAACGATGCTTAAAGATTTTAAACGAGTTATAAACAAATTCCCCAGAAAATTCAGCTCCCCCTTTTCACTTAGCGCCCTCCAGAAAATTCGATTCATGATAGCCCCCCCCCCAGACTTTCTCGGCTTTAACCATCAAAGGCTGTTGTCATACATTAAAGTTCAATGAATGCTTAAAAATCTTTCTCATTTATTCAAATACATGTTTTTTTTTTTAAGAAGCAAGTGACTGCCCCTACATCAGGCTCGCATTATGCTTAGCATTCTATTGTTCTCAAACAATAGAGCCATTGTTTAGGTACCAAAAACTGAGCCTGCATATGCTTATAAACGTTATGCTTATAAAAGAAAAAACATGTATACATTATGAGGTACTAAATACCTAGACACTATGGCTTATAATGAATTAAAAATATAAAATAAAAATACAAATGGCAAATATCTAAATACTGAAGGTAAAATGGATTGTGACCAGTTTAAAAAAATAAAATCTTAAAATCCTGCAGCCCCCATGAAAGATCAGGTCACCCCTTTTACCTCATACCCCGCCCACTTTTGCCTTCATAGGGTTCATAGGCCGATTAAAAAGAAACGAGATGGTCAGACGTTCATAAACTTAATTTGATAGTACCTTTTAGCATAATATTCCCTCTTCGTCATACCAGCGTGACAGTTTTTTAAATGTCGGGTAAGATCCGTTTGAGGTTGCATATAGTGTATACACCCCTTTAGGCTACATAGCTCAATTTTCCTACTTTTCATATGATATTTACCCTTATTTTTCTGTACGACACTACTGAGCTGAGACGGAGGTAATTTTTTATGAGATACCAACGTCATATTATGAGCGCGCCCGAGGTGTCCTTTTAAATCTTTAATCCATTTGTGGTAGAATCTACACGAGAGTACGCGGCAATGACCAGAATTCAAACCTCTTTTTTACCTAAAAAGATACAGAAAATAATACACAATGAGCGTCGCAATTCTTAATTTTTCCCGAACTTAAGTGACTTTTAAGTTTTGAAGATATTAAAAGATGATTTTACTTGAATATGCCACGAAAATTCGTCTCAAAAATTTAGATTTTTTCCCTGTGCAATTTACTTCTTCACAACCATTCAATAACATAGAAGTTGTCTGAGAAGAACCCTCTTCGGCCAAAATTTGAGGTTCAGTGTTATTCTTGAAAAACTCTTAAAAATTTCTCGATATTGAGCCTTGTGACTCTTGAAAAAGAATTCTTTACAAAAAACTATGTATGCTTTGTTGGTAAGATATCTGATTCAATAAACGCCAATATTTATAATATCAATGTTTGTCAGAGCAAGAATTTCTAGATTTGAAACTTTAGCTTGTAATCTGAGAATCACTTGACTTCTTCTCTATCAAAAAAGCAAACAAATTACTTACAATTGGACCGCCTAACTTGTATTTTCCTGATCTCATTTTACTTGATCAAATTAATCATTTACACTTAAAAATACATGTCATATAATTGTCATATTAAAGTATATTTCAAAAATACTTATTCAATTAAAAAATTATGACACAAAGTCTTCAGCTAGTTAAGTGTAAAAAAGGCTGTCTTTCGCTGTTTTTTGGTGTTTTTTCAGAGTCAATCAGTGATGAGCTTTGTGCAATATCTTTTGACTGAATAAATATTTTTGAAAAGTTTTTTTCACAGTAATGATATGTTGTAAGATTCAAGAATCCCCTGTAAAAATGGTGATTATATCACAATTCTACCAGGAGTTGGTTTTTTTTCTTTTTCATTTTTCATCTCCATTTTGAATTTTTTTTGTTGATAATATCCCACTCACGATAATCTTTTCAATGCGCATAAAATCGCTATCTAGCTCAAAGTATATCAACTTATTAACTGATAAAATTATCCTTGTAATAACATGCACTATCAGAGTCTGAATTTTTTATTATTTATTTATTTATTCCAAATTATTGTGAAAATAAATTGAGGGAAATTGAGGATGGTAAAAGTGTTAAAAAAGTTATATTCTCCTCGATATCTCTCTCGAGAGTCTCTTTCAATGAATTTGGAAGTATATAAAATAATTAGTCAGTTCAGCTACTTTGATTTTTGGCAACACAAAAATGCACAAATTTGAGAATTTGTGGTTTGATATTCTTTGAGAGAGGGAAAAATGTCAAAATTCACGCCCAGCTCCATTCTCCATGCAGACCATTTACACTCTTCTGATTAGCCCAAAGTCTGCCAATTTTCACAGTTACACATTTGCTGTATACATCAACCCTAACAACAAGTTCACATTCTACTGATTCAGAAGTTCACTCAGTCCAGCTCAATCCAAATTCTAGAAATCCCAAATTAAAGTGAGAAATTTGAACTTGGAAAATTTGTGTTTACACAAGCTAGCCATTAAACTAAAATCATTTAGAGCAGACTAGAAGGAGACCCATAGTTGAACTAAATTCTTTTATTATGATTGACCACTTGACACATGGCAAATGACAGGTTTCCTTTACATACCATGGTCATTTTATTCTAGACTCAATCCTGATCCTCAATATGGACTCCTTAGTGGAAATTCTAAAATTTGGATTATATTATACATGGTATGAAACTTGGACCTAAGGAAAGGACTCTGTATGATGTGAAAGATCTGGGAGCTGGCTGATCTTTGAATTTTGTTCAACTTTTATATCTTTTTCATCTGCTATTTACTACTGGATTAATAATAGTTTTCATTTCATTTTATAATCTTGGATCCTTTGACCTTTTTTCATCTGCTAATAAAAAGTTTCATTTTTTATCCTTTAAAGGCACCTTAAACTCTTTTCTTGTTAACTATTCGTCGACCATGGAATCTGTTTGCCAGGAGATATGGTCTTGCAATAGGCAAAGCCTTGCAGAGTCCGGTGCTTCGCCTACGACCCTTGAAAAGTCGGGGGACAAATTGATTTTCGCATCCGTTCGTACTCATAACCTCAGCAAAGGCATAAAGAGAAAAAACTTATTTAAATTGCAGACTCTGTCAATCTGTATTGCATACCCATATCCAACCTATTCAAACCCAGCTGGGTCCATGTCTAAATCCTACCCATGGTATATTTACAAACAAGCGTGGTGACAGATTTGAAAAAAATGTGTTCAAATAATATCTCAAAATCCAAAATATCCACACGAATAAGGTTCAATTTTCATGGCCTCATCTTTTATACTTTGGTACTTTTCAGAAAAATTTATTTATCGGAGGATTCCTAATAAAGTCCTAAACAAATTAAAAAATAGGGAAAGAACGTTTATTAGGCACCTCCTGGAATACTTTGGTATAAAATTGAATCATCAAAGGCTTTTATATTTTTCCTGAGTCTCTGGAAACACACCTGTCACGTATGGGACAATCACGCACTGAAGAATCAATGAGCTACTTATGATCCAGATTTAATGTTAGATATTTCAAATAAATTTTAAATTATTGTTTTAAAAAATCCTTTACCAGGATAGTTTCTTTATTATACAAAAAGATTGACAAATTGATACTTACAGGTTTTCCTTCAGCTCTTAATAAAAAAAAAATTATTTGACCACCTCCCATTTTTGTTGCAAAGGTTGCGATTTGAGTATTTACTCAGGTGGTGCCCAAACTCAAAATTTAGTTGGTATAAAAAAACCAGTACACGTCAAAAAATACTTACTTATATTTTGTTGAATCTTCTCAATTGAGATAACTAATCTGACTGACAACAATGCAACAAATGGATAAAGTGTTCCATATGTGATAGGCTCTAGCCAAAACAATAAATGCTACAGGATTGAAATTTTACACCTTAGTTAGCCATCATTTTAAGAAGTATTTGAAAGCTTATTTGATTCAAATTGACAAATTTGAACGGTCCCTAGGACCTGAACCATCAGTTGTCACCACTTTTATTTTTTGAAAATATACCCTATCTGTACAGACCCTGCAAATTCAAGATCCTACCCATCTGTACAAGCCCTAACCATCTATTCAGACCCTGTCAATCCATCCAGGTCCTGCTGATCTATTTAAACCCCCCAGCTGATTGTACAAAACCTGCTAATCAATCCAAATCTGCTGATCTGTCCAGACAGTGTCAAATCTATCCAGACCTGTCTAAATCCTACCCATTTGCCCAATAATCTGTCTATATCCTACTGATCTAACCCAGATCCTAACTTAGATCCATCCAGACCCTAGTGATCTGTCCAAACATGCTGATTCATCGAGACCTTGCCAAACGTGATTCAGTCCTGTCTATATCATCCTGTCGGGATCCATAACCCAATATATCTCTGTCAATTTATCCAGATCCTGTCAATCTATTTTTAAACCAAGTTGATTTTATTGATTGTGACCCTGATGGTTTTTAGTCTTATACTTTGACCCTATTTATATAATTATTATATCCCACTTTTTTATCATAGTTTTTAAATTCAAAATTAGATTTATAATATATTTTTTTTTTTTTTTTTGCGATTCACATTGTTAGCTCTTTGAATTAACCTTAGCTCAACTATTCAATCAATCTAATCTTAGCATCTTTCAGTCTCTAAAACCTCAAATCTTATTCATTTGGAGCATTTTTACTTTTTAGTTGTTTTTTACACAGTAGGTCAGAGTAGGTACACATTAGTGCCAGGCACTGCATTATATGTATGATTTGTATATATTTGTAATAGATTGTGTGTAGACTGATCTTCTTTACTAAATAAATTTTAATAATATTAATAACAATAATAATGGAGATCTTTTCAGACCCTACCAATGCAACAACCCTTTGGAATTATACAAACCAGGCCCTGTTGATCATTAAACTCAGGTTTATCCAGGCTCTATTCATCCAGACCCTGCTATAATCCATCCAGACCCTGCTATAACCCATCCAGACTCTGCTATAACCCATCCAGACCCTGCTTAGGCCCATTCCAAAGGAAAGAGTACATTACCTCACAACTTTTTTGGGTTGGGACCTAAGGAGCCCCACAACCCATAGACCATGTAATAGCAACCTAAGCAGACCTAAGAGGCAGTTGAATTGGGCACAGACAATCTCTGATTGTAATTAAAGTTTTCCTAGAATGGTCGTATGGGATTGTGAGGTAACGTATTTTGTAAGAAATGTGCTTTTTTTGTTTAATTATACAGCGCATTATAGAGGAAGGGGTACATTATATCACACTCTTTTTGGACTGTGTACTACAATGGGGACCTAGGATTGTGAGCACCCTAACCCATGGACCATTTGATATCACCTACAGAATCACCTCTAGACCCTGTGTCAATACCCAGCTGATCCAAAGAATCAATTGAACGCAATCAAACACAATGGAATATTGTGATTCCACAATGGAATTTTCAGATCAATTATCCCACCCTTCCCAAATCCTGGTTAATCTGCCAGACCTATCCAAAAATTGATTGGATCTTTCCCATTATAATATAGTCCAGTCAAACCACCTACCCTGAGATCGGGTACCGTCAACTGCTCTAACTGGGGACTATCTGACAAAACATGGGACGGCAATTTGGTCACCATTTCACCGAACCTCCAAAGTCATTTGATTTGACTTAATCCAGACGTCCGCGCTCAATAGGATCGATCATCGGAACGGCTAGATGACGGATCGATATGTGATTGATGGATTACTTAACGATCGGGATAGGAGATCGATAGAGGATCGATACTCAAGATTTCTTTAAGCTTATGATTAGTTATCGATTATTTATCGATCTATCATCGATCTTTTATCGCTCTTATCGACCCTATCGAATCATACTCGATTAATGATCGATTGGAATACTAGCTCAATAATGGATCAACGAAGGATCGATACTCAAGACTTTTTAATGGCTGAATCTTCCATCGATCTCCTATCCAGATCGTTAAGTAATCCATCAATCACATATCAATCAGTCATCGAGCTGTTCCGATGATCGATCCTATCGAGCGCGGACGTCTGGCTTAATGAACGGCGTATTAAAAAATACACGAAAAAAAATTTGTTGTCAAAGAGATTTAACAGTAAGTGAAAATATAGACCAGATATCAACCAGTCCCCAACCAACCATCCCAAGTTAGTAGAGCAGTTGACGGTAGCTTGCATCCGTGGAGGCTAACATGCATAGCCCTCAAATGACTGACCAATCAAAGCAGCAAAATTTCAAAACAAATGAACTATGCAGCTTCGCTCGCAGCTCTTTTCTACCATTTTTGTTTTGATTTAACTTTGTATTTTAAAGACCAGACAGGTCATTCATTTGAGGGCTATGCATGTTACCAGACGATCTCAATCGAACGGAATCGGCGATCGAACCAGTCGAACCAAATCGAATGCAATTGACCGATTGAAATTCGATTGTCGAACGCAATCGAATCTCAATTGAATATTACCGCAATTTTCAGATTTGATTGATATTCGATTGCGTTTGATTGATGTTTGATTGCGTTGGATCGTCGGATTCATTGACCCCCGGATTGTTCATCGCATAATTTCTACGGGAAATCGAAAGTAATTTCATTTGGCTTGTGATGTTTGAGAGCTTGGTTGTTGGGAAGCTGCAAGAATAAAGCCAGACGATCTCAATCGAACGGAATCGACGATCGAACCAGTCGAATAACAATCGAACCAATCGAATATTACCCAGAATTTTTGACGTTCGATTGACAATTGAGATTCGATTGCGATCGACAATTTCAATCGGTCGATTGCGTTTGATTTGGTTCGCCCAGTTCGATCGTTGATTCCATTCGATTGAGATCTTCTGGATGTTAGCCTCCACTGATGCAAGTTACCCAGTCTCACGGTATATACTTGTCCAGATAAGAAGAAGATACCCTATAATCGACATCCCTCGTCTAATTCCGCCGCCCTTCTTTAGAGACAGGAATAATATGAAAGCTTGAATCACTGATTAAAAAAGCATTATTCCTCTCTGACCACTAAGCAAAGAAAAACAGTTTTAACCTCTATCTATCAATTTCAGCCGATAAAAAGTGTGTCGGAATTAGAGGAGGGGTGTCGACATTAGACCAAGTTACGGTACATGCGCAACCAAGTCAGTGCTTCCTTGAAAGACGAACAGAGGGTGCTATATAGACCTATCTTCACAAGCACGATGATCAAAACTGAATTTGATTAGTTTGTTGCAGGTAAATCGAGCGCCTGCTAGTATCCGCTAGAAAAGCCTATAAACCTCCTGGTGCTGCAGTGTGATTGGCAAATTTATGTGTGTGAATTCCCCAACCATGTACATGAAATTAACCACCTAATATTATTTTCTCTTGATATATAAAACAACTGACAAACATAACATGACAAAGTAAAAATTTTCTCAGCCATTTTCTCGTATCGCTTTCCCTCCTTTTTTCTAGTCCGCGATATCATACGCTCGCTTTGTCACAAGTATTGACCAATCACATGTCTTCTTTAGTAACCATTACATCATTTTTTAACTCTTCGGAATGGGACCTTTCTCTGACTGATAAACAAACTAACAAGAAAACGAAAGTGAAACGCATCGTAATTATGCATTCGATTATTGCCGCCATTTACAATAACATTCTTCCACTTTTGACCCAGAATGCAGAAACAAATGCGAATTTCTTTTTGCTTGGAAAAGCTTGGCAAACTTCCACTTTTGACACAAAGAACACAAATGACCAATGTAAATTAAGGTGGTAAAAATGTAAGTATTTTTTAACACTTTTGAACACATTTTGATGAAACAAATGGGAAAAAGGTGGCATAAGTGGCATAAGTGGCATAAATGGTGATGAAACAAATGGACCCATGATAAAGTAAAAATCTTTCCTAAACTAAAAAACATTCGCAGGAGTAAAAAGAAGACATTACTGTCTTTTCACCTAACCCCTTGAAGCGAAGTTTGTTTATTTACAGACTAAGTAGTGAAAAAAAGTATAAATGTAATATAGTTTATATAATAATAAAAAGAGAAAGAAGTAGAAGATAAAATTATTAACAAAGAGACATTTCGAGTTTTTACGATACTATTAAAAATATTTCTCAATGTCAAGATTCATTATATATATTTTATTTAGTTGATTTATTGAAACATAATTTAGATTTTTCTGTGCAGGATTTTTTGAGTTCTTTGCTAAGAACATTATTCCACATGAATGGACCCCGGTATTTGATTGCAAACCTTTTTACGGCTAATTCGCGTCCTGTATTTTAAAAGCATTATTTGAATATCTTGTTTGATATTTGTGTAATATTGTCGGGAATTGGGTTAAAAACACTTTTGGGCAAGTCTTGGTTTTGACACTACCCATAAAAGAAATTGTTAGCAAGATATTTAATTGATAAATATTAAGTGCGCCCAATTCTTTGAAACGATGACTATAATCGGAGCAAATTTGTTTACACCAAACATAATAGTAGGGGGAAATTTGTAAAATCGCTCGATTTTTTTAGTCAAAGCACTTGTTATACATTTTTGGAAAGCTAAGGGGTAGGGGAATCAAAATAACTTGGGTGCCAATTTATTTTCGGACACTTTGGTGTGATTTTCGGACAAATACGACGGTCTCAGGCAAAAATCATAGGGTGAAAAATTAACAAAAATTTTAGCTTGAGAAAACAGAGACCTGTTGTATATTTTTGGAAAGCTCTCAAAAAATTAAGATTAGAGATATATTGCGAGTATAGGTGATTTTTTCACCTAACTCGAGTTATTAATCCTTAAAAACAGTGTTTTTCAGTGTTTAACAGCCAGAAACAGCTGTTTTGTCCAGTTTTTTCGCTTTCGGAAGCTCAATATCTCGAGTTAGACATAGGTACTGCGCAATGCATGTTTTTGTTTACTATAGAGTTTTTTAAGACTAGTTTTAAAAGTACTACCCCATATTATGTTGCAATAGTTAAGGTAGCTATGAATGAAAGCAAAGTATAGTTTTTTTAAGGAATCTATGTCTAGTACCTGTTTAGCTTTTATATAAGATACCTATATTTTTAGAGATTTTATTTTCGATGCTTTATATGTTTATTCCAGTTTAGAGACTCATCAATTATTACTCCAAGAAAGTTGTATCATACACCCGTTTAATTGAGTTTATTATTTATATAAAGAGATGGTAACCTGAGGGGTAGGCCATCCACTTTATTTCGTTTGCAAAATAATTATTGGTCTTCTT